>NC_087160.1:21131931-21191931 GCF_035594125.1 Scylla paramamosain
CTGTGACTGCCATCCTTTGAAGTTCTACCACAATTCCATCCCTTATCTCACTCTCTCTCTCTTACCCTCGATTTTCTTCCCTCGACTTTCTCTCCAGGCTCTTTTAATCGATTCCTGGTCTTCCCTTCTTACTACGTGACCAAACCATCTAATTTTTTTTTTACTTTCTTATCACTTCCGTAATGTATTCCAATCTGCGTTCTTTTTTGTCAATAAACCCAGCTAAATTTACGACGTAGGTGCGGCCAGTCCACCTCCCAGCACGACGGCGGGTCATCAGGCGGGAGTCACCTTGATACCCCACGCGGGTCGCCTAATCGCCTCCCGCCTAATGCTCTGAATATAATTTTGTGCACGAAGTAAATGGTGAATGTGATTGACTTTGCGTCCAGGCCAGGGCGTGCCTGATGCTTCCGATTCGTCGCTCAGCACGTAACGGAGGTAGAGTTAGAGAGAGAGAGAGAGAGAGAGAGAGAGAGAGAGAGAGAGAGAGAGAGAGAGAGAGAGAGAGAGAGAGAGAGAGAGAGAGAATGTTACATCATCGAATTATCAGATTGCATTGACGCTTTGAATGTTTCGGTGATAGTGCCGGGTTTGCATTTGTCTGTATGTGTGTGTGTGTGTGTGTGTGTGTGTGTGTGTGTGTGTGTGTGTGTGTGTGTGTGTGTGTGTGTGTGTGCCTGTATGTGTTATGTAAGAAGGGCACCAGCCTGGGGCCCACTGGAATGCCTGTAAATAAAGGAAAGGGCCAAAGGTGTGTGTGTATGTGTGTGTGTGTGTGTGTGTGTGTGTGTGTGTGTGTGTGTGTGTGTGTGTGTGTGTGAGTGTGTGCGTGTGGGCGCAAATCTGAGGTGGTGATCACTTTTGACAGTTGAACACTCTGGTCATCGCCGCCAAGCAGAGGTCACACCCCTGCCATGTCCGGCGAGTGGGGAGGTGACGGCCAACTTTAATTGTGACATAACGTTTTTCTCCCTCTCGGTCCTCCACCAGGATGAGCGAATGTGGAGCGTGCGGGCGGCGCTGGGTGGAGCCTCGCCTGCTCCCGTGCCTCCACACCCTGTGTACGCCCTGCCTACATACCCGAGCTACGCAGATCACGCCTCCTGCCACCGCATCCACCGCCACCGCCACCTCCAGGAACGACCAGGCCACCCCGATCCCAGGCAGTAGGTGCGGCTCCAGGTCCTCGCAGGAACATGAAATTACTGCTGCCTCATCGACCCCCATTGCCAGCCCCACCCCGTCCCTGGCCCCTGAGGCTGATCCCGGGGAGAGAGCAGCCACTTTGTGCAATGGGAGTGTTACCACCACCGGGATAAACTTCAGGGATGAGAGACTGCCCACCTCCAGCACCTCACCCACCTCCCCGGATCTCTATGGTACGTGAAGCAAGAGTATGTACTCGTATGTATTATAGCACGTGTATTTTTTTTTTTTTTATGTAGGAAGGACACTGGCCAAGGGCAACAAATATATATGTACAATATATGTATTACTCTGTGAGTCGGAGGCTTATTAACGCGTGAGAAATATATTCTCAAAAGTCTCAGCGTCTTTGCTCCACTACTTTTAAGACTCTAATGGGATTTTCAGTACTGTTTCCATGATTCTAGTGATAGTTTAACAAGGATACTTCATCATCAGTGGGAAAAACATCAGTGGTAACCCATCTTATCTCTGTGGCCTCTGAAAACACTTGTAATGAGATACCTAACTAAGCGCCTCAGAATACTGGTGATAATGCACCTTTTCTCTGCATCCGCTTGGAGCAGCATTCGCGGGGCGTCGAATGCCTCATGGCGGTGCACTGTACCATAGATGTCTCAATTCCTTACCTTGAACATCTAAATTTTTACCTCTGCGGACATTTAACCCTTCAAATGTTCCTCCTTCTTCCCAACCTTAAAAAAATAAACATTCCTTTGCAAATAAGCAATAAAATTTGAAAAAAAGATACCACCTATAACATAAATGAAGGAATGATCATTATAGGAACACAATAACACAAGGAAATAAGGAGACTGAGGAAGACCAGATGCCCTACACAAGGCAGCTCCTGGCGTTTATCTCACTTACAAAGCAGTTCATTATAAAGTGAATAATGTGACAACTGGAAAGTAAAGCCAATGTAACAAATATCTTTTAGCAGCTGAAGTTAAGTATCTCACCGCGATCACCCAGGGCAGCTCAGCGAGGCAACACGTGTCATTCTGTCGTAAGCTTGCAAAGGGATAAGACTCGTATTCTTAAACGCTTCCTTCTCCCATAAACACAATTTCCAAGGGACAGAGAAGTGAACAGTTGCATTTTCACGGGTGTTTTCCTTAATAACTATAAAGAAATGCTGTTAAACTATTACTATAATCATAAAAAAAAAAAAAAACATCATTGAAAGCCACCGTAATTGCCCGAAATGCTTCATAAAAACAGTCGAGAAGTGACGAGGAAGTGTACGAAGTGTTTAAGAATGCGGCCCAAAGAGTCTTGGTCTACACAAAGGAGTATTATGATCAGCACGCACGTCGGCATTCATGGGGATGCGATGTATTGCGTGCATACGGATATAAAATAAAACGGGACTTGTAGTGTTTTGAAGAGGACGGCTTGCTGTGTGTCACCTGTGATGCGTCCTTTGTTTCATGTTCTCATCTCTCTCTCTCTCTCTCTCTCTCTCTCTCTCTCTCTCTCTCTCTCTCTCTCTCTCTCTCTCTCTCTGATCCTTCTTATTTATTTCTCTTACTAATTTTTTATTTTTGCTGATGGCTTCCACTCTTGTTAATAGATTACTGAGAGCTTCGGTATACATAAAGTCCAGGAATATCATATCATTTCTCTGTTCCCTCTCTTCTAGACGTGTGTGTGTGTGTGTGTGTGTGTGTGTGTGTCGCTGCCATGCGTTGAGCCGTTCCTGGTTTCCGCGAGGGCGTGGGCAGCGTCAGTGTGCTGCTTGAACAGGAGACGGAGCCGGCCTATCCTGGAGTGTGGCTTCAGAAATCACAGGAACACGAGGCGGGTATTTGGAGGAAGGGATGGGAGCCGGTGGGGGGCTCGTTGAGCTGGAAAGGGATGAGGTTTTTTATCCGTTGAGAAACCTACTCGTTTTGCAATTTAACCTTTCAGTTTCAAATTTGTTCTCCTCCTCGCAACGTTTGATCTCTGAGGAAAAGTGGTGAGAACGCCTCCGTCTGTTTCATTTCAGGATGTTAAGCTGGAAAGGAACTCCGGCTTCCATTATTTTATTTCTCTTTTTAAATTCAAAGTTTGTTAATTTGATGAAAACCGTCAAGTGCAGGTGATGATTAACGAACGGTTGGCCAGGTAACGCTGCAGCCTTCCCACTGTGGAGGACAAAGGGACTCGTGAAGGTACGGCACATACATACATACATCCACTTTCATCTGTACATGTAGGTCAAGTTAGCATACAGTAATGGCGGCTTTACACCTCCACTCTGTAAAAATTAAACTTTCCACACAGCCAGGGTGAGGGGGTCACCGGCGATAAAACTTCCCTAATTTAATTGCAGTTGTCACAAGGAAAAATGTCGCGGCTTTCGGCAAATGAACGTGACCCAGACTCCATCCATCAGACTCCTGCATCCGGACCCAATATGAGGCTCGTAACAAGGTCGTTGATTGACTGTTGATGGGCGGAACTTTGCGGCATAATGGCCTTCGGGTTTTTCCACTGGTAGTATATGTATTATTGTATATAAATATTTGGTCATGTTTTACTGGTACCGCTGTGCAACATCAATGGAAAAACTGGCGGCTATTATACCGTTGGAATGCTTTGCCCATCGACACCCAATTAGCTGCCTTATCATAACGCTTGTGTAGGCAGCAGATGCAGGTTTCCGATGGCCAGAGTTTGGTTGCCTGTTATATAGATCAGACAAATGTGTGGGTTATGGTGGTGAGGGGACACAGGAAGAAGCAGATCTTTACTACTCTAACGTTCCCCGGAGAGAAGGAAGGAAGACTCACTGTCGAAACGTTAGAGAATTAAATATCTGCATCATCCTGTGTTTTCTCACCCCTCCCCCCAATCCACTCATGTTTACCTGTGTGTCTGTGGCGTGGAGGAAGTGAGTAACGTGCTGTGTTTTACTCCACGTTGTCACACGCCTGTTTATCTCTTTGTTTCTCTGCGCCGCTCACTTAACCACTCGTGTACAAATATCCGCACTTGTTATGAATTAGGAATTCTCTGCTTCCACGAGCAAGACCATCAGCTTGTTTTGCTGTCTAGTCCAGGATCTCAAACGTATTCTGGCTCGTTTCCGACTCTTACTGGCATGAAAATTTGACATTCTTATATTTCATACTATGTCTTGTCCTTGTGAATGAGTGACTTCCTGCTTCCATGAGCCAGATCAGCAGCTTATTTCGTTGTTGTCTATTCCAGAATCTCAACTACAATAATCCTTTTGGCTCTAGTTTAGGGACTGACATTTTCATTCCCTTTTATTTTCTTTCCTGCCTTTTTGTAGCCCTTGGCCAGACTCCCTTTTACGTAAAAAAAAAAAAAAAAGAAAAGAAAAAGAAAAGAAAAAGAAACCATTCCGCCTTGCTCCTGATTCTGACATTAAAATCCAGACATTCCAATATTTTTGCTGCTTCTCTTTTACAGAATTAACGCTGATATATTTTAAGTATCATGATGTAATGTTTCCAGTGATTGGACGGAGGGACTTTATCAGAATAGCAGCGACATCCTGTGTTGTGAGGGCATTTTGTTGCGGAAATGCACTGAAATCTGTTGACAAAAATATATTTAAATGAACTTCCGCAACAAAATGTGATTAAAGCATAGGACAAGACAGGATCCCCGCACTACATGCTTTTACCGCGTGTACCTTTCAGAATATGTGCTGCTGAAACCCTGATTTTTAAATGCTATCACAGGTCTGGCGCTGGAGGAGTGGCGAGTTAATCATACACCTGCGAGTTAAGGCTGGGTGGTCCCTTGAATATTAACTGTAGTCGCTTACTTTCTTTCCGTCTCTGTTAGTATTGTACACGTCTTTCCTTGGTGAGCCACACGGCGCCGCCAGCCTCTAGTTATTGACTCGCGGGATTAGCAGTGCGGTGCGTTATACTTTTGGAATATCGCCTTGAATTTTCACAAGGTAGTCAGGTGACGTGAAACGGCTAACTTTTTTTTTAACTTTTGAATAATATAAAATCGATGTTAAATCATTTTAGAGAAACATATGCAAGGAATGTTAAAGCGAAACTGAAAAGTGCCTCATTTTATCATAACGAGCTGCAGAACACATCTTGGTGACTTGCCGCTCTTGTCCTCATTATAAATAATATCTTGAAATGTTAGGTAGTCCCACAACATCGTAATAATGCAGGACACATCTTGGTGACTTGCCGCTCTTGTCCTCATTATAAATAATATCTTGAAATGTTAGGTGGTCCCACAACATCGTAATAATAATTTTTCAAGACCGTGGGTTCGTAAGAGCATAAGAATGTAAGAGAAGCTGCAAGAAACCAATAGTCCTACACGCGGCACTACCTGGGCGAAACATTATTTACTTATACCCACTTATCATCTTCATTCACAAATATTTATATAATCTTTTAAAAACTCCCTATTAACACAGGACTAACAACGTAATTAGTCTACAACAGTCACCTACCACTCTGTTTGGGAACCAATTTCTTCGTAGCTCTTTTAAATCCAACATTACCAAGCTTCACTCACCTTTAAGTAACCCTTGCAACATTCCCCCTTCGCCCCACTCGCCCACGCACAGGAACACCCGGCAGGAGCACCCAGCAGCCCGATGTAGAGCCACTCAGGGACTTCTGACTCTGCGTGTCCTAATTAGATCCCAGGAGAGCACCTATTGAGGGTCAGCCTTCCGCTCTTGGCCGCTGCTCCTAGTGAGTGCGTGGATGGGTGCATGGGTGGACGAGTGGCGAGTAGAAGGGGCCGGAATGAAAATTGGAAACATGATGCGCTATATGGAAAGAAAAATTATGTTCCTGAGTGTTAATACGTACGAACAGTCATGGGCGGAAGTTTAACGATGTGACACACTTATTTCTATTATATTTAGTGTTTTTTCCACAACTTTTAAGTCTTCTGATGTGAAAAGAATATATGAATTGTCCGGATTTATAAGGTGTCAGACCGGAGAATGTAAAATTACCAGCTGATCAGAAAACGTAAGACTGAAGGGGAAGAATGAAAAAATACACAGAAAGTAACTTAGGCCCGTATTCAGAAATGCTTTGCTCTCTCACCACGACTCTTTTCAAAGGTTACAGAGATGATTAGCGGGTTTCTCAAGAGTGTTTCTCCTGTTAACAATGTAGAAATATTGTTAATCTGTCACAAGAACCATAAAAATACCATTAAAAACCCGTGAAACTTCAACTAGAGCCTTTTGACTGTAATCGAGGTAAAGATAGAAGTGTTTCAGAATACAAGCCCAGGTACAGCACATTACTTGACCTCTTTCCATGACCGTACGTACCTGCCCCCGCCTACAACACCATGAATAAAGAACAATACGAAAGAGAGAGCATGGAACTGCGTCACCAATCTCAAACACTGGCTGATGGAAAAAAGAAAAAGAAACAGAACGATACTTTTTAAATTTTGAAATAATGTGTCACTCTCTCCACTGCAGACTGACGTGAATCCTCAAAACATCCGTTAGTCTTTTAACGCGCAACCAATACCTGATGACAAAGCGGAGACACACTGACCCCCTCCCATGGCGCTCGACCTTATTTATCACCGCACGCCATTATCACAGCACAGGGCACCCATGACACTCTTAACAGCCTGCAATACTCTGGCCAACACTGAGTCACTAAATATGATATGCAATCACTTTTTTTTCGGTGAGGGGGAGAGGGAAAGGTTCAAGGTTAGGAGGCAGAAGGCAAGATAAAATGGAAGAAAAGTAAATACAATAGATGAGAAAAGTTAGTGGCCCGGCTATCGTGGTACACAATCATACTGCACCGCACTTATAACCCACCACAGCCATGGCAAGACACACTACGCGCAGCCTGCAGGAAGAAGACAAGCAATCAAGACACAAACCTGAACGTAATGACTAAGAAAATCCTTTCAACTTTTCAGAAAGGTCCACAATGTCGCCTCAGGAAACCCAAGAGGCGCACGAGTCCGCCTCGAGGGAGCTGGACTCAGTCATCGAGCTCCTGACCCAGCTGTCCCCCACCTCGTGCAGCACCAGCCCCGTGCCCAAGCTGACCCTCACGCCCACGCCCAGCGACGCCGCCGCCCAGCACGCTGCCATGCAGGAGGACATGATGCTGTCCCCGTCGAGTACGCTGGACTCCAGGTGCTCCTCCAGAACCAAGTCGAGTGGAAGGTCATCCAGCTGTGACAGTAAAGGTCAGTGCAAGAGTGTGTGAGAATGTACGAGTTCTCATTTTGGGCTTGCGTTGTGTCATGTTTATTAGCAGCACAAACTCCCATGATAGATACAGTAATGTGTCAGTGTTCTGTCCTCACTCGAAACATAATAGGTAATTACTTCGAGATAAAGCATGTTAGAGGATACAAGCTGGTGTGTGTCGGCAGCGGTGTGGGTGGTGTGGTGCCCCGAGTGTGGCTACGAGGCTGACGTTCCTCCCGGGGGCGTAGAGTGCTTCCCTCTCAACTACATCCTTCAGAAGCAGCTGGTCCTCGAGGCTCTCAACTCTTCCAGCACCATCATCTACTGTGATCTCTGCCAGGACGGTGAGATTTGTTGATATTGCCTGAGAGTGAATGAATAGTGAATGATAGTGAATGACTGACTGAGTAGGTGAGTAAGCGAGTGAGTTTAATTAACAAAATACTCGTACATCATCATTAGTTTATAATCGTAAGACATCACAGGTAATGAATACTAGATAAATACTTCCTCCTTTGTCTTCTCAACACACTTAGGATTATTAACATCACAAGCTCGTATTTCTCTCTCTCTCTCTCTCTCTCTCTCTCTCTCTCTCTCTCTCTCTCTCTCTCTCTCTCTCTCTCTCTCTCTCTCTCTCTCTCTCTCTCTCTCTCTCTCTCTCTCTCTCTCTCTCTCTCCCTTTCAGTCTAGCTCCACCTTTACCCATGTCTCTTCTCATTCCTTTCCATCAGAGGTGGTGGCCGAAGAGCGGTGCGACACCTGCCCTGCCAACCTGTGTCACCTGTGTAGCAACTCCCACGCCCGCCAGCGACGCACTGCCCACCACAAGGTGCTCTCCCTCCAGGTGTGTCCCCGCAGCATCCTCAGTGTCTAACCAATGCAGTGCTTTAGCTATTTAGCGACTTGAAAATTATTCTGAACATAATGTTTTGAACTCTATAGAATACATTACTCTGATCACAGTGCAATTATTACCTTTCTTTTTCTGCAGGAGGCGAGGATTCACGGTATCCGGGAGGTGGCCCACACTCTGGTCTGCTCCACCCACGGCGAGGGGGAAGTCGGGTGGTGGTGCCGCGGGTGTCAGGAGCCCCTCTGCGCTGCCTGCCTGGCTACTCTCCACTGCGGCCATCAGACCTCCACCGTGGAGCAGGAGGCGCCCCAGACCCGCAGGAACCTCTCCGACCTCCTGGAGCAGGCCACGGAAAGGTGTTGTGTTGTTTGTTTGTTATCTGAGAGGGATAGAGGTATCTAAGAGGTAGGGGACATGGTGACGTGAGGGAGTGTGTAAAGTTAGTACTGGTGTAATGCATCAAGAGAAAGTATCAGTACATGGAAGTACACAGCTTATACCATCTGATATTTACCTCATTGTATAACAAGTCACCACAGATGTGCAATGTGTGCTTCATGAGTGTGCTGATGATGCCGCAGGATGGGGGAGTTGCTCACCACAGTGGAGGACCTGACGGGGGCCGCCACGCGGGTGCAGCAGCGCGGCCACAGCGTCTGTGATCAGGTCAACACCTTCATAGACGACTACATCTTGGCGCTGGAGGAGCACCGCCACACGCTCCTCAAGCAGGTGGGTCACGGGGCGGGCAGACACACTCTTCTTCTGTGTTGTGGCTGGGATAGCAATTTATTCTTTGGTAATTTATTTTTTAAACTCATGCATCTCTTAACGCACCTACGACTGCCAGGAAATGAAGAAACGAGGATATAGTAAATGTAATCATATTAATAACGTATATTCAAGGTCAGTAGTGACGCGATGACTCATCAAGAATACCTGGAAGTCTAACAAGAGCCCACAGTATGAATAATTATACAACCACATTATGAATAATTCCATCTGAGCTGCAGTATTGCAACATAAATTCAGTTTAACATTCTAGGATGAAGGTCAAGTCATACCTACGAGTAATTTACTGGTAAAGAAGAAAATGAAATATTCTTAACTTTGGGAGTCTGGCGATTTTGTGATGGCTGAATTATTAGCAAACATTTGTATAATAATGGATTCCTTCCTTCTCACCACACATACACACACACACACACGCACACACACACACGCACACACACACACACACACACACACACACACACACACACACACACACACACACACACACACACACACACACACACACACACACACACACACACACACACACACGAGCACACACTTCTCTAACCGTGCTCACCATGTACGTAGACAACTTTCGCGCCTTAATTTTTCAACCCTTTGCATAAGTAAAAGGAAGAGGAGCAGCAGCCAGAACGTGCGCGTAGGAGTGTTGCCAGTCATCATTAATACAAGGCAATATACCGCCAAGGAAAAGTAAGGCCGATGCTTCTCCCCGCCAGGCTGCACTTCCCTCAATTATTAACACCTTGCGTCACGTGTACGTACAACTTTTCCGAGTAAGAGGCAAAGATGCATGACTCCTCGGAGGCTGCCGTGGAAGGAGAGCATTGGTCGTTTTATATGTGAGCAGAGAATATTTATATTTATTCTCCAGCTATATTTTGTGTGAAGAAATGTATCTCTGGAAAAGTTACATAAGTGTTCATGATTAGCTGAAGATTATCCTCGACCTTGACATAACTTTGTGAAGGCAACGCGCCTCCCTGCAATCCACGTCTTAGTCTGTAGCTCCGGTCACTTGTCAGGGTGCGAGGTATGTTTTATTTCTGGTGGCACTATCGCCTGCCCTGAACCGAGACCATTACTTAGTCTTTTATATGCACCAGGCAGGAAGACCCAAAGGCAAAAACAAAGAGGAAAAAGAGAAAAGACCCGCTAACTGCCTCTCCCGTGAAAGAAAAAAGAATACTAAAGAATAGCCAATCCAGGTCAGGAGGTGTCTTGAAAAAGTGGGAGACTTTTCCGACTGATTACCGAGAAACTTCCACCGGTCGGCAAGTTAACGACCTGAGATGCGCAGGTTGTGTTGTAGTGTAGCATCTGAGCCCTTCCCAGGCCTGGGGTTTAACGCAGAGCTTCCAGATGTGGCCTAATGCGTCATGTCCAGGGAGACGTGTTGGCAAGCAGGGACACACAGGCGCCGCACTCCCGGGAATCAATCAGTCATTCGCCTTCCCTGCAGTGACTGTGGCTGACGAGGGAAAGTATCCCCTGTGTGATGACCTCCCTTGACACATAAATGTATAATGATAGTAACTGACATTGAAATAGCTAAATAGGTCAGTTATCGCCATTACCTCTAATAATGCCATGCAGCCGATTATAATAGTGAAATTCAAGCTTACAAAAACTGGACTCTTTCCTTGACATGTAAATATATAATGATAGTGAGTAATATTTAAGGCATCCGTGCCCGGGAGCTAAATAGGTCAGTTTATCGTCACGCACTCCAACATTGCAATTCAGAAGATTACAACACTGATATTCAGGTTTATTGGAAATGAATTACGTGGAAATGCATGGAATTACAAACCACTCAGACATTTCGCTTCACTTGATGTTGTCTGTGTATAAACTGACCTGCGTGGTAATGATCATTTTTTCTTCTTACCTTGACCTTCAACTGAAACTCAAACATACTAGAACTGAAAGACGTGAAACTGCATGAAATTACAAAACGCACGCACATTTCGCCTCGTTTAATGTTGTTTGTCCCGTTAGTTAGTTTTATTGACCAAAATAATGCTGGTTTACATAACATTCCAGTAAATGCATAAAAGATCTTAATTGGTTCAAACAAAAAAGACGTGTATCTTCAACACATTCAAACATAAATATATCTGATCTGTGTGTTTATGATTATATTCCTTCTAACCTTGACCCGTTAATTGTCTGAATAAAGGTTAATGGATTTGTTTGGCTTATTTGTAACAAGAAGGTTGTTTTAGTATCTTACGTGTGGTATTAACTAAAGGGTTTTCGTAATGTGGACTTGAATGGTCAGGAAAAGGGAGCCCCGATCCATTGATTGACTCAAAGTTTGGCTGCGCGTATGAAATGTTGGCGGAGAGAAGTCCGGAGTGAGCGAAATTAGTTGAGAAAAGGAGGAAAAGTTTGAAATTAAATTGGTTAATTATCTTACTGTAAGCCACATTATTATCTCTCTCTCTCTCTCTCTCTCTCTCTCTCTCTCTCTCTCTCTCTCTCTCTCTACGTTTTCATTTTATTTTATCTTATTTTATTTTACCACATTTTTTCTACTGTACATGTAAAAGAATAATCACTGTTTAAGTGGAAAATAAAGATATTTAAATTTAAATTTAATTTAATTTAATTCGAACTCTATCTGCAGTATCTCTATCTATCTACCTACTATCTATCTAACTATCTATCTATTCATCTATTTATCTATCTTTCCATCTATTGATCTATCTGTCTATCTATCTATCTATCTATCTATCTATCTATCTATCCATCTATCTACCTACCTACCTACTTATCTATCAACACTATCTCTGTATATTCGCACCGTACTATTCCAATAACTCAGTAAGGTCACAGCAAAATCACACAGCCACAATCACACCCAATCCAACGTTCTAGCGTCGTGGTGCCCTCAGTACAGGTGCGGCAGGCGTGCGAACGATCCCAGCGGAGCATCGTCACGGAGTCCCAGAAGGCGGGGCAGACGGCGGCGTGGCTGAGGCAGGGCTGCGATCTCACCCACGACCTGCTGCACCACGCCGGCCACGCGGAGGTCCTCGCCCTGGCGCCGCTCCTCACACACAGACTCCAGGTGATTGATTACTTGCCTCGCTTAGGGCCTTGGTTCTCCCTTTGTTTGCATGCTTCTTTTCCTGTACTGTTTTCATGTTTATTTTTTCTTTCTCTCTCTCTCTCGTTCTCTCGTTATTTTTTTTTTCTCTCTCTCTACCCTGTTTTACATGTTTTTTTTTTTTTTTTTTCTGTCTCTTTTTCGTTGTTATTCAGAAGTTTCTCATGGTAGGCAAGTAAACAAGTGAGAGTACAGGGGAGGCTAAGATAATGCCTGTGTTTCGACCGTAGAGTGCGCTTATATGGTAAGTTTATCACAAGATTTAGTGTAATTATGTCTAACACTACTGCTTATGATAGTGACGATGGTGGTGATGGTGGTAATGATAATAATAATAATAATAATAATAATAATAATAATAATAATAATAATAATAATAATAATAATAACAGCAACAACAACAACAATAACAAAAACAATAACAAAATTTGCGCATGTAGACTTAGCATTACACCTGTGCCGATTACGTGTTACAGGTACATAAAATGAAATCTGTACGATGACATTTACATACTTTCCTCATTGTGTCACGTATCCCATCATATTTCACTCATATTCCATAGCGTTTCAGTTAATTACCGAACACAGTTTTATATGTAAGTAATAAACACTTTCATATCTTTATTCGTGAAACATTATTGTAATCAATTTAATTCTTTCAGTGCTACAGTCGCCCTTCGTTGCCCTTCACAGCACTGTAAAGATTGTTTGCATGGAGATACAGGAGAACCTACCCTAATCTAACCTAACCTAACCTAATCTTCATAGCACTGTAAAGATTGCTTGCATGTAGACACAGGAGGAGAAAAAAAAGACAAAATATAAGGTGAACTTCGTCTTTTCTAGCTATGGAGCTATTTAACCCCTTAACTACTAGCTGACACATCTTTCCTTAATTGCTAACAACTCCGAGACATCTTTTCTTGTTCCACAGCCACTTTCATATATTGTGCTGTATAGAGATTGAGAAATGTACTCTTTTTTTTTCATTCCCTTCTTACTTGTACACGTTTTTCAAATTTCAAACATTGCTTTTAGTGTTGTGTACTATTGCATATCGAAGTGAAAGGGTTAAGAGAGTTCAGCACACAAATAGTGTCTTAAATGTTATAGATATTGAAGGGAAACATTTGTCTGGAAACGAAGGAGTTAAAAGAAAGTGTCCATGCTAACACTGGCTAACTTGTCACCAGATGGCAGCTCGTGAAGATGATTGGTTATTTTCCTTCAGAATTTTAAACCTGTTTTTTTACATATCTATCCAAGGGTAGTGCTGGCATCCCTGTCCTCTCTTGTTTGCTTTTCATTATCTGGTGTGTGCTGGGTGGGTGACTAATACGGTTTTTAATGATATATGTGCTCCTGTCCACTCTAGTTTACTTTTCAGCGTCATGTGTTGCTGGGTGGATGCTAGGTGGGTGACTGATAGAGTTTGAAGTGGTGTATGGCGTTCCTATCCACCCTTGCCTATTTTTCAGAATCATTTGACAGATACGTGTGTATGCTGTGTGTGTGATCGATATGTTTTTTAGCGATGTATGGTGATCCTGTTCACCTCTCCTTATTTTTCAGTGTCGTGTGATGTATGCGTGTGCTGTGTGTTAGATTTTTATTCTTGGTGGTTCATGTCTTTACACGTGACGAAGAGCATCAAATATGAACTTCGATGTTTAGTGTTGTGACCGAGTTTGCACGAATACCTCCAGACAGAAATACCTCTTTGCGTCAGTGCTCGGAGACAAAGCTGCGGCGTTCCTTGGCGAAGCAACCACATTCCTGGCGGTGACGGTGACGGGAGCAGCAAAGGCGCCTTGAAAATTGCTTTGGGAAATGTAGCTGCTAGACTAGATAATTGAAGGCGGTTAGGAAATGGCATCGTGGCAAACTATTCCCCTTCTTTACTTCCTTGTTTCTCTTTTTAGTAGGTAGTTCTGGCTCATGCATTTCTAGATACTTAATATTTTCGATTCTTTGTATTCTTTTTGTTCATATTTTAATACTTTTAACTGGAATTTTTCGTAGTATTTTGTTTTCTAGGTAGTGATTCTATCTAAACTTATTATGTCCCCATTTGTTTTGTTTCTTGTTTGTATGTATTCAATTCTGGCTCGCATATCTTCAGGGATACACTATTCGTAATCATTTGTCTTCTTTTTGTGCATATCTTCATACATTTAACTGGAATATTTCACAGTATCTTGTTTTCTAGGTAATGATTTTATTTAATCTTACTCTGTGTCTACTTCACTTCCTCACAGCCAACGCATTACTCCTGTCAGTCTCCCCACGTGGCTGTAAAGAGATGAGTAACTAAATCTAAACCAGTCTACTCGTGTGTCTCTTTCTCCCTGTACATTACTTGGGCAAACGACAACACTGGTCTAGCTCGTGATCATTGGAAGAATCACTTGCATTTCATACTAAGACACAGTAACAAAATCTAAATCAGTATATTTGTATGTTGCTTTCTGTCAGTACTCTATCTGGACAAACGATAATTATTAATCCAGTTCGTGATCATCGGAAGAATAATTCACATTTCCAACTAAAAGACACTACTCGCTGTTTTCACTCCCACCCCTGTTCACTCCTTCATATTTAACGCTGCCTCGTAAAGTACATTTTTTATTACATATATTTTGCCAAGAGCGGGAAAAAACAAAAAAATATCGAGTTGTTGGGTAACTCAGGATTTTTGTGACGAAAGAAAGCCACGTGTGAGTTGAATGGGAACACTAAGTAATTGTTCAGCACTTTGCCGTCACGTAACACCTGCTGGGTAAAAATTCGTGCCCTCACAGTTATCCTTGTTTTCAAATAGACGCTGCTGCTGCATTCATTTTACACTTTCCTGAACGATCGCGTTTGACACAGCCACCTGCTGCCCGTGCCTGCCTATCGCTGCCTCCCCTGCTCCGCGCAACAAGCAGCCTCGTATGATTATTATATTAACAATATGAAATTACAGCATGTTGTTGTTTTTTTCAGACTTTATTAAAGGAGAAAGTGGAGGGTTGGTCACAGTGGGAGAAGCTGGACTTGCTACGTGAGCACCGCGCCGGCAGGGTGCGGGGCCACAGGCTGCAGGGAGTGATCGCAGACTCACCCGCTCACCCTGCCCAGTCCAGACTCAAGCCCTGTAAGTAGCAAGGTAGCAGCCTGGCCTGGCGGTTTCCTGTCGGCGGTGAATCTCTATTTTTCTCCCTGCCGCCAAAGCACCTTTAATCATTTTTATTTCACACAGTCTGCTGCAATGGGCGTGTAGAGGTAAAATATCCATATGATTTCATGGCAAAATAACAGACCACTGTGATGTTTCCATTTTTGAGCATAGTGAGAAGCACGCACCTGAGAACACCTGGTGGGGCGAGACTAATTGTGACTGTTCCCTGTGTGTCCTTTCACTCTACAGTGTGCGAAGTGGGCAGCGTTACGGTGGGGGCGCGGGTGGTGGCGCTGCTGGTGGCCCGTGACCAGGACGGGCAACCCATCACCCACGGCGGGGAGACAGTGGCCGCCTCCTTCCTGACAGCTGATGCCTCCTCCACACTGTATGTGACTCCGTCTATCTGCCTTAAACTGGCTGTTGAGTGAGTTAAATAATGGAACGCAAATGTTTCCTACAAAATACTGTACAGCGATTCACACATTGCTTCGTGGTGGTGATGGTGGTGGTGGCGCCAAGGCCCCCGGCACCATCTTCTTTAATGCATCCAGTACTGTACATACGTATAATTTTTCTGCCTCGTGTGATCGCCTCTCTGTACATATCACTCGCTTCCTGTGTGACATTGGTTCCATTATTAAACACGTGCTGCATGGTCCGTGTGAAGCTGTCTCGCATTGTTAATCAGGCGTCATTTGTTGTGTCACGCACGGGATGGTAGTGGTGATCTGCCTGTGTGAGCCCTCATTTATTAGATTCTCAACAATACTTTCGTCAACACACACACACACACACACACACACACACACACACACACACA
Organism: Scylla paramamosain; assembly: GCF_035594125.1. NCBI lineage: Eukaryota > Metazoa > Arthropoda > Malacostraca > Decapoda > Portunidae > Scylla > Scylla paramamosain. The sequence continues at coordinate 21,148,083 of NC_087160.1, forward strand.
CACACACACACACACACACACACACACACACTTTTTAATAACCAGTCATTCCTGCTACACCCTCGTGGTTTAATCAGCTGTTTTCACTACCTGACCATACGATACATTTACTCTGTACATACAACACCAGCACCATAAGTCTTCCATCACATCCACACACGCATCATCACAGCAAGGGATTGTGCTCAGCGAGGCGTGTCTTGGGCAATGTAAATATGAATCACCAAAGGTAAAACAAACCACGTAAGAAATTTGATGCAATACAGTTCATTCCTTCCTTCTCTCAGTTGCCTCAGTCTTTGCAGAACGCCACATATCACAGCGAGACTTGTAAGACACGACACTGCCATTTTTCTTGTTATCAATGTAGTTCAGGCAAAGGTAAACACACTACGTAAGGGATTTCATGCAGGGCAGTTCATTCCTTTCTCCTCTCAGCTACTTCAAGCTTTGCAGGCCATCACACATCACAGCAGGACTTTTAAGACACATCTGTCTACTATTCCTCCTGTTATCATTGCAACTCAGGCAAACGTTAATACACTACGTAGGGAATTTTATGCAGTGCAGTTTCCTCTTAGCTTCAGGCTTTGCACACCACCACACATCACAGCAAGACTTGTAAGACGCCTCATTCTACCACTCCTCCTAATATGACCATAACAATAAAAGCTTGACTCTCTGCCACACTTACGACAACTCGGCTCCAATCGCTGCAGGTGTGGGTGCTCTGTGCGGGACCGTGAGGACGGCTCCTACGAGATAGTATTCAGCCCTCCCGTGGCGGGCAGCGGGGTCCTGCACGTCACTTTGCAGGGGGAGCACGTCATGGTGAGTGTGCTATGGTCTGAGACTGGTACCACTACTACTACTACGATTACTACTACTACTACTACTACTACTACTACTACTACTATTACTACTATTACTACTACTACTACTACTACTACTACTACTACTACTACTACTACTACTACCATACAAAAACAATAACAATAACAATGGTAGCAGCATCAACAAAACAACAACAACAACTACTACTACTACTACTACTACTACTACTACTACTACTACTACAATTACTACTGTGAATTTCGCCCCTGTCTCTACAATGAATACTCCTAATCGGGTGAAAACTTTTACCACGCAGGGAAGTCCACTGGATATAACCGTAAAGTCAGCCAGTGGGAGTGGTGGCGGCAGCAGCACAACCAGCACCACCACCAACACCACCACCAGCACCACAGCGAGCCCCGTGGAGGGAGGCCGGGAAGGGGGCGGAGGAGGTGGAGGCGGAAGCGGAGGTGGAGGGGCACGGGAGGGGTCAAGCGGGCCTCGGCAGCATACCGGCGTGTACCACTGCTGCGCCTTCTGCTCCAGCGGCGGGGACAAGACCGCCACCTGTGCCTGCGGGGCGACCATTCACGGTAAGGCGGATTGTAAACTTTTCCCTTTTATTTTTTCTTCTTTTGACTTCGATGTTGTTTCAAGAGTTTGTGTGTTTGTCGGTTTGTCAGTTTCAATGGCGCGTGTGGTTTCTTGCTTGGCTTCGCATTTATGGGAATTTTTATTTACGAGTATTTGTTTACTGATTTGTGTATATATTTATTTATTTCTTTGCTTGTGTATTTGTTTATTTTATTTTATTTATTGTTTTGTGGTAGGGGTATTTTCAATTTGTTTAATTTAATATTTTGCATTTTTGCGTGACTATTTTCTTTTGTATGTCATGTATACTGATATCTTATTTGTTTTGGGTGGTCTCTAAATGCTTTTTTCTTCTTTTTTAATGGATACAGTGTCTAAGTTTAGCGAGTCGAGTGTTCATTACAGTTAGCCAGAGTGCAACGAAACATTCTCCACATTCTAAAACTTGCTGTACCTAATTTTTCTTATTTCTTTATTAATCATACATTCATAGTTATGTTAAGATTCCTTTGAGGCCTTCCTAAGTCAGATGGTGAATGTTCTTTCCCTCAAAACTTAGATTCTACTGAGTCCGTACTTAAGACTTTGTTAGGAAGACTTAACCAATGTGTGTGTGAACAAGAGAAAGAAAAAGAGAGAGAGAGAGAGAGAGAGAGAGAGAGAGAGAGAGAGAGAGAGAGAGAGAGTGTGTGTATGTGTGTGTCTCGTGACCACGTTAAGGTGTCCCCCGCAGGTTACATGGGGTGCGGCCACAACCACAAGGGCCATCCGGGACAGAAGCACTGGTCCTGTTGCGCCCAGACGAGCCCCACGGCGGCCTGCACCAGACCGCTCTCCCAGTACTACCAGGTGACGCTGTAACGCTTCACAAACGTGCTATTCCTCAGTGCTTAACTCTGCAGTGTTTGGACGAGCCTGCCTGTCACAACAACCGGCTACTTAATATTTATGTCCTTCACCATCAGTTGTGTAAAGTGGATTAAACGTGGCGTATTTATGAAACCCGATCTCCTCATAGCTCTGTCCCCCCAGCACAGGCGGTGGCGTGTACTCGGGAGGACAAAATGTTACAAAAAGACTGCTTGGTTTCAATATTTTGTGTCGTCTTTGTGATTCATCGGTTCCCGTAATTTGTGTTAGTTCCAATCATTATGGATGTGGTGGACCCAAGCAGTGTGTTGTAGGCGTGTGTGTGCCGCTGAGGAGCACGTTCATCTGGCCGGCGTTCTCGTTACGCGGCGACCTTCATGTAAGAGTATCGGACACTAACCACCCATGTCACCTTTAAGACGGCGCGCGGCAACCCTGCAGCGAGAGGGAGCGTCACGACACAGCCTGACACCTGCTGTGGTCGCCCCTCGACGTGTTAAAGGATTACGTCTTGAAGTGTTTATCACTGTCGTGGATCATCCCTCCTTTCCACTTCAAGAGCTGACTGCGGCTCCCTGGGCAGGCGTGGCCCTCTCAACACGGCTGCCCCGCGCTAGGAGGGCTGAGCGCGGTGGCTAGCTCTCTGTGCCTCTCTGTGGGTGTTGTGGCTTCAAGATAATATTCAACGTTAATGAAGATATATTTTCTTTTAATTTCCAGAGGCAAAGTACCGAAGTGTATTTTGATATGAAACATCTGTAAGGAAATGCTCAATTCAGTATACGCGGTGACTTGTTTGGAGGAGGGATTCAGTTCCACGCGCGGCCACCTCACTGGTTTGCCGCACTCGCCGATCAACAGGATTCGCCTGCACCAAGCATTCTGCCGAGCGCCAGCCACTGAGGCGGCGGCGGTGGTCAGGATTCCGCCGGCGCCGTGACGGTTGTGGTGAGGCGGTGGACGACTCGCAGGCCATCGGAAGCTGCTGGATAGGATGAAACAATTCCATTTCCTTTATTTTTTCACGTGGCGTAATAATTATGAATGTATATTGAAAGCTATATCTGTTTCATGATGAGTAAGAAAGTTTACATCAATACGCTTGTTTCTCTTTGCCATCCTTTCCTACCAATGGGATTTGTCTTCCACCATATCCACATCCTTCGTTGTTTTTCCAGACTCCCATTCCTTATTCTCCCCTATCCCACCTCCTCCCAACTCCCATATTTTTTTTTGTTTTTATCCCCCTTTTCATGAGTTCAGGGTAAAGAAGATGAATAATAATAATTTAAGAGTACATATTTTGTGATTAAAATTCCCTTAAAAATATTTACAGAAAGTGCAAAGTCAATTACCATTCAGGCTTACTGTGGATGTTCTAGATTGGTAAGCAACACCACCATGTATTGAAAAGACTTTGTGACCAACTCTAAATTGGATGATGAAGCAAGGCATTCATGTCACTGCAGAATAAGGGCTACTAGCCACGTGGTTGAAGGGTAAAATATTCCCGGTTGGATCTTTTTTTTTCTTCTCTGCCGTAAGAAAAAACTCTAAACAATATCTCATGAATATATCAAATCTGCAACACACGCAAACGATGTTGTTTCGCAAGTATCATAACCTGTCACCCAAGGTCATAAAACCCCTGTTAACTATAGTACTAAGTGCATCTTAAGAATAGAATCTAATGAACCGCTAGAAAAGACAAAATCAGAACTTGAATGGAGGCGTCTGGCGCATGGTTATATTCTAGCCTAGTTGGCCTCTTACAGAATCACGTTTTCTGTGGTTGGTTTGATTCACTCTGGCCGGACTAGCTCACGCGCTGCTTCGAGCTGGTTTTAATGATTAACTCTGATGTGATAGAGTGACTTCACAGGTGAGGCGTTACATGCGAGCTTTTCATTCTGGCTGGTATCACACGCTTGCTGTATAGAAAAGGAAAAATGGCTGTATAATTCATTTTGTATTACAAACGTGTGCAACGAACCACGTAAAAACTTGCATTTAACGCCTGCCTTGCAGTTGCTCATTTGATCACATCAAAGTGATTCATCAAAGCCACCACGAAACAGCGGGACAGCAGTGTCCTTCACACTGTTCAGAGAGTGACATCGCGTGTTACGTGTCCGAGATTTTCTACAAATTATGGAACACTGCCGCTCCGTGCAGACTCCTTACTGTGCCAGGTGACGCTGTGAGGCACAGAGACTGACGAACCAGTGATGTCCGCTCGATGGGACGACAAATTTGACCACAGTGAGGAACAAGGAGTGATGAATGTGACCCGCTGGTAAGAAAAGGAAACGGTGGAGGGTGGCCGAGGTTGTGCTCCCTTTCTGCGTCTCTGGCTCCAGTGTCTCCCTCCCTGGACTGGTGTATAGTAAGTACCATACTCACAGATACTTACAGAAGATCGTCTGGAAGAAGCTTTACGCCTGTGGCTCCAGTTCAGAGGTTATAATATTATCAACTGTGTGGCCGTGTGCAGTGATGGTCACAATTGGTGCTTTATAGTTATATTTTTGTTCTTGATTTTTCCACTGCTTATCTAAATTTGTCAGATATATCCACATTAGCCCCATTCACCACCCACTCAGGAAGACTCTTCCAACTGTTCACAACCCTATCGGCAAATGCATATTAATTTTACCATCAAGCTGTCAATTAAATCTATTGCCTTTTTACCATTTTTTAAAGGACTTGTGTTTTATTTCTGCACGATTTTCAAAGAACGTTGGAATTATATCGTAGGATCCAGACTAACCTTGACGGTTCCAGCTTAGTCATGTTTTTTACTAGCGTGTGACTGTGACTAAAATGCGGGACGAGCGGTGACTGGGAGGGCTTCCCATCAGGAGCCTGTGAATGAATAACGTTGATCATATCCATGGTAGTAATTATTTAGGTAAATAAGATGCGCATTAACAGTCTGTTCTGTGTATTTTTTTCACTCTAGTGAGGGGGCGGGGCGAGGCACGCTCAGGCAGGGTGTGTCGGTTTCACGGTCGCGTGGCTTCACAACCTGGGTGGGCCGCGTCGCCGCCACGACCTCTCCGTCAGCCGCCTCGCCGCCGCCCTCGACAAAACACGCTCAGTATTGCACTTTGGCCAAAAATAATACAGACGGTTTGCTGTGATATTGTACTCACACCTAACAGACACGCCACAATGTCCAGCTTCAAAATAAACTATAAAATGATAAAAATTGACTTTACAATCATGACAATTTTAATGTCAAAAAATCCTTTGTACAGAAATAGAACATCGTTTTAGGTGGACGGCACGGCAGGCGTGCGGGTGAGGCGGACAGCCGCCTCACTCCGCTTGGTCCACGAATCCTCAACCAGGGTTTTGGTACTTCGGAATAAGTGTTTCTTTCTTAAAAATATATGATTTGTACATTTATACATGACTGACACCTCAATGCTTGCGCCAGACTGTGTGTCTGTTGAAGCGGAGATCCTTGGGCCCGACGCCCCAGCGCAGGGGCCTCGCGAGCCTCACTTTAGCCTCCCAGTTGCAAAGATAACGTAACAATGAACATAGTGAAACTACTTAGGATTGCGTAACACAGCACCAGGAATCGTGACCTTGAGAGTTCTGCTTCGCCTGGTCCCCCCCGTAAGCCCTCACGCTGGGAGGGAGGGAGGGGCGCAGACCATCATTATCAGTGAGCTAAATAAATAGGAATGTCTCAAGTCTTTCAAGAACGCCTCAATGTGTCACGATTCCCAACAACTCACGTGCTCCCTCCATGGCGCTGCGGGCTGGTTCACGGTCCAGAGAAGACGGATCGCTAACTACTTGTGCTGGGCCTCTCATCCTCACCCCTCCATTCATGCACTGGATACACTCAGCTCATAGATAAGCAATGAATCTCTCTCTCTCTCTCTCTCTCTCTCTCTCTCTCTCTCTCTCTCTCTCTCTCTCTCTCTCTCTTTCAATCACGCTATTCCATTCTTCCCACTCCCCCGCCCATCGCTGCGCCGCAAGGTTATGGAAGGAGCCGGTGAGTTTGTAGCACTCGAATCATTGCATACAATATTGGAATCATCACAACAGGTGGTGTATTTCCCTTCCTCCGTATATAACACGCAAAGTAACATTAAATTAAACTCTTGAAAACTGTTCAACACCTTAAGGCCTATGTGGACACGCTCCTTGGGGAAGAGCGGCGCCTCGACACACGCACTGGGGACGCACTGCTGCTGCACAAGTAATGCCACGAGGCTTAGCAGACGAAGGCACTTGTAGTGAAAGAACCTTTTCTCACTCACAGCTGGGGGGAGCACGGTCCGGGACGCCACGCTTGTGCACCCGCTGCAAGATGAAAGGAAGCAGTTTGAACTATGTGTATGGGAATATAGGAACTTATCTCGGAATGTTGACTATCACTTCAGTACTTCAACCATCACATAGAAAGCAAAGTATAATTCATCTAAACTACCTTCAGGCGTGTGCTCACCCTGACCGCGGGGCGAAGCAATGCAAGGTTCAGGAGAGCAGCGTGGCGATGGGCGAGGACCTAAGGCGGTACTTCTCGTCCTGCTCCACCAGGCACTGCAGCTGCTGCAGCTCCAGTAACAACTGCGAGTTGGACGTTTGCAGTAGCTCGATGCGTCGCTTGTATTCCAGGTTTTCGTTGCTGATCTTTTCAACTTTGCGTTCTAAGGCGTCCATGTAATCCTTCTTCTTGCGCCGCGACTCTTGCGCGGAGATCTGCAGAAGGGCACATGTAGGTCAGGGAACACAGTATTATACCTCATCAAAATTTCCCATGAATATGATGACAACGTGGGCACTTGCCTGTGATCTTTTGCCATTCTTATATCTACGACCAGACACGTGTAAACTTAATTCAACGGAAGACGTAAAACAAGGAAAGAAGCCCACACCTTATTTTTTATTTTTCTCCTGATTTTCTTGAGTGATTTTTCCTCGGCCTTGGTGAGTGGCAGGCGGCTGGGAATGCTGTAACCCTCGGAGAGCAAAGTTCTCTTCTCCTCCTCCGTCAAGTTGATCGCTCCCGTGGCTCCTTTCTGTAATACGACACACGATTTTTAGTCACAACTCATTTACGCCGTAGAGCACACGAAGTAGAGCCATTTCCTTCCACTGTACTTAGAGATGAATAGATGGAGGAAAGAAAGAATAAGCACAGGTTAAGAGAAGCGCCAAGAGAAGCGAGAAGGAAGTGATTAAACACAGTATAGTGAGAGAGAAAAATAATAATTTCATGCCTCTCGTCCACAAAGCATAAAACACTGTGGAAGTAAAAGCAGATCACTGACTCACTGACTGATTGATTGATTGTTTATTGGCCTAAAATTTATGTGGTTAGTTTTATTGACAAAATATAACAAATACATACAACTTGTCTATTTAAATTTGGTATATACCTCGTTTGTCTCTTTTCACAACCATTTATATACCTGATAATTAATTAATCTACTAAGTAAAAAAAATATCTTCTATGAATCTATGCACTTTAATAATTATACTGGGAGGTGTGGAGACTCACGGGCTGGGTGGAGATGAGCGGGGTGTTGATGGGGTTCCTGGTGGAGATGGAAACGCGCGTTCCAACCTTCCGGGGGTTGCAGAACTGCGGCGTGAGTGTCTCGTACAGCGGCGGCGTGCGGATGGGTGACTGGCTGCCGCACTCGCTGTCGCTGCTGGAACAGGAGGGCGGCGTGGGCGGCAAGTAGAACCCTGAGGAGAGGCGGGGGAGGGTGAGTGATAAAGGTATAAATGGGGGTGGTGGTGTTAATGTCGTTGTTGTTGTTGTTGTTTTTCATCATATCATTATTTTTATTATTATTGTTGTTGAAAGTGACTGACAGAATTACGTTCATTATACACGCAATCACAAGATTTATTTTCAGTTATTTCTACACGAATAAGCACAGAAAAGTATCTGAAATTCATGTCCGAGACCACTTCTTTATTGTCTTTTTTTTTTTTTTTTACTCTAAAACAAAAGAAAAAAGAAAAACCGAGTTAAATACAGTAATTCCTTTGCCTCATTTATTATCGGCGCGTGAATGAAACTTAATTACTCATCATCTCTGAATACCAACCTCGTATCATGCGTTACATCATAAAAATACACGTACTTGAATGACCTTAGTTTTGTTATATTGTGTATGTACGAGTAGCTTCCCTTAAACCCAGCGGAGTCTTAACACACTACGAAGGAAGCAAACTGACGTCAACTATACAATACACAATAATACATTTAGTCTTCGGAAAACAATTGATTAATATAAACAAAATTCATTAAGAACTGGACTCATATCCTTACCTGTGTCAGTGGAGGAAGATGGAGAGGACGAGGTGGTTGGGGAGGTGGAGGAGGTCGTCGCGGTGGAGGTGGACGAGGGGAGTCTGAGGGTAAGAGAGGAGAGGCCGATTCTGGAGGTGGAGGAGTGGACGACCCCGGTGCCGCTCCTCTGGGTCACCACCACGGCGCTGGGGCGAACCAGGCCCATGCTCGTCTGTGGGGGAGCCAGGTGTATTAGGGGCGGTGCCAACTCATCTTCTATCTCTGTTACTCTCTTTCACTATATTTGATAATTTCTCTCTCGCTTTTCGTCCCGCATTCACTTTTCCTGTTTTCCTCATCTATCAATCGATCTATCAATCTATTAAAGACGTAATTCACTTTTTTTCTCTTTCTTACTATACTTCCCTTCTCGTGTACTTATTCTTTTTTCCTCCCTTATCTATGTACCTATCCATCTCTATCTATAGTAGTGGTGTAGTGGTAGTGGTGATGATGGTGTCACCTTTCCATTTCCTAAACGAGAATACCCATAAAAATGCATTAATTCCGTGGTGTTTGCTAAGAGGTATACTAAAATAAACAGTGCAGAGATAGACTCATTCACTTATCCGCTTTTCTGCCTTCTTCATTAGACTCATTGGGTTATCGAGCCTATGAAGGATAAAAGATACAGAATATGTGGATTTGGCAACCCTCCCCTTCCACACAGATGCATGCACACACATACACATCATCAGTTCTTAGGTGTATTTATGATTTGTATACAAACCACAAAAGCTGCAGGTGTCCATACAGGTGTACTGGGAGGTCAAGTTACAGGTGTTTGAGAGAGGAGGAGGAGGAGGAGGAGGATAGGAATGGAGGGGAGGAGAGCAATGTATCATGAATTTCGATGTAACCCCACACACACACACACACACACACACACACACACACACACACACACACACACACACACACACACACACACACACACACACACACACACACACACACACACACACACACCTTGAGGGAGGGCATGGCGAGAAGGGCACTGGGACTCAGGCTAGGGTGGGCGCTGAGAATGTCATACGTCCCACTCTCTGACGATGACTGGGAGGCGCAGGAGGAGGACGCGGAGGACGCCCCATTGGTAGCCTTTTTGACGGCGGCGCTGGTGGTGGAGGTGGTGGTGGTGATGCTGATGGGAGCGCTGGCGGTGGTGGTCGTGTTGGAAGTGGAATTGGTAGCGCTCCTGTCCGTAATGATGGTGGTGAATCTGGTGGTGGTGGCGGTAGTGGTGGTGGTGGTGGTTGTGGTAGTGGTGACGCCCCCGCCGCCGCTGCCCTCTGCCTCTGAGATGGGGATGGCGGGGAAGCACTCGCTCTCAAGGTCTGCAGGGGGAGAGATATGAAAAGGTGAACAGTCAGTGGACCAATCAGTCATAGAATCTACATGGAACGGAACGGAAAGAGTGGGGGAAGTAAAGAACAATAATATAGAGAGAGGGAAATAAAGGGTGAAAAGAATGGGGTGAAAGACAGCAATAGATAGAAAGTGTGTGGGCTTTACTGAATCTACATAGACAGACTGGTTATTTTAAGGCGACTGGTGAAGGTTGAGAGCTTAGTGACACCATCATCATTGGTGATTTTTTTTTATGGTGATTAGCGATGTTTGTGTTACTAACTTATCATTATTATCATCATTATTACCAATAGTAACTTTACGTTTGTCTGAATTTCGTATCCCGATTGCACCTCGCTTAGTTTTCAAAATACATGTGACTCAGAATAATAACAGTGTACCCCTTACGTGCGTCAGTTTCTTCGACCACTGACATAAGAGAACTGATAGGCTTAGTCCAATTGTAGATGCTTAACATACAATACAAACTTCCTTCCTTACATTCCATAAATTCTAACTTCAATTTTTTTTAATCTCCTCCGAAATGTAATCTATAATAAGTTCAGTGCCTTTACCAGACTTCCTCCATAAGAAAGCAAGGAACTGGCTCGCAGTCTGGACGCATAGGAGGAAGCGGGGACTTGCCTAGACCACAATTACAGTGATAGCATTTCTGCGTTGAGTAGAATGAGGAGTACGTGGGGAGGACGATGCTGGAGATGGACCCAACATGCAGAGAAGGAGATACAGACCGAAAGGAAGGTTTATTGAGACGATGAACATAAGAACAAAAGAAATATGAAGGAAGACGTAGGAGTGATGGGTGTAATGAAGACACACAAAACGGAGTAAGGTGGTGAGTGATACGCTGTGGCGATCTGTATAGATGTGTCCACACGGTCGAACACTGTCTGTGGACAAACACTGCTACCATATCATAAGGCGAAGCAGGATGACGTAATAAGCGTTTAAACGAGGGAAATTGATATGGTAACAAACAGTGGTACCAGATAAAGTTGTAAACCTCAGTTTCTACTCTCTTCACCAGACAAAGACCGGCAGACAATGTTTGAAACTGATGTCCGTTAACAACACAGGTATTTACGTCAATGTAGTGGTTGTTGCCAGCATCTAGTGTGGTACATCATCACCATGGTGCAAAAAAAAAAAAAAAAAATTGCACTATGCAGCATAATAATTGGTGCACTGTGTGAGGTCAAGGTGACAAGAAGGGAATGGTGCAAGGACTGGTTAAAAACACGGAGAAAGGGGAAGTCATGCAACCATTTTACATGAACTGCGTATTGGTTATGAATCAGATTTCACAAACTATATGAGGATGGACCCAAACAGCTTCTACGACTTAACTGGAAAAAGAAAAAACCTTTCATAACGAAGCAGGACGCCTGTATGAGGGAAAACATATCACCAGAAGCCCGTCTAGAGGCAACATTGATTCACCTTTTCACCGGGTGCTCATACACTTCCCTTCATTACACAAGAATATCTAAACAGAGTCTGCAATTATTCCTGAGACGTGCCAAACCATCTATGATATAATTAAGGATCTTTACCTAAAGGTTCCGATACTACGAACATGGACAGTGTCCGATACAGCTCTTGGTGCTCGCTTCTGACGTCATCATCGAGCCTTTCTCCTTTTTACATTGTATATGGTAACAGTTTTGTCCGACTGTGGACGCACCTTAATAACGGGAGCAGCTGAGGTATTTTTTTATTCCCCCGATTTATTATTCATCTCTCATTGTTGTGAAGAGGAAGGTGCGTGAGGAAACTGAAGACATGAGAAGGAATATCATTGAGGAAATCACGGGAGGTGGAGTAGAATAGATATCAGAGTCTTGGAGATAATAAGACGTAACGGAAAAACTCAAGATTTGTACGGAGATTGTGTTCATCAGTGCTTCGTTCACTAAACTAAACTGACTCAGGAAATACACACTGAAGACGGACAAAGACAAACTGCAACGTATATTTTTCGGAAGTTATATTAAAGATCGGTTGAATTAGTCGGAAATGAAGTTATAATCACTGTACCTCTTCATCACTCCTTCGTTCGCTAAAGTGACAGATGAAATAAGCATTAAAGAAAGACTAAGACAAACAGCAACATGTATTTCCAGAGACTCACTAAAGACCAGCTGATTTAGTCCGGAATGAAGCTATAATTTTTGTACATTCCTTCTGAAGTGGTAGAATTTTTAAAATTTGCATAAATATTACGGTTAAAACACACACACACACACACACACACACACACACACACACACACACACACACACACACACACACACACACACATGGGAACGTTGAGTTATGGTAAGGTTATGGCGCCTCAGGTGTTGGTGGTGGTGACGGTAGTGGTGGTGGTGGTTGTGGTGGTGGTGATTCCCTCCCCCCCAACCCACAGCAATTATGTATACAATTGTAACTACTTCTACTACTACTACTACTACTACTACTACTTGGTCATAAACTTTTTCGACCTACACTACTTCGCGTCTCAGCCATAGAATTTGTTACGATACTTCTTGTGTTCACGCAATTACACTTTTCTTCATATTTTTTTTCCGCCTCCTGTCAGGAAAAAAAAAAAAAACTCATTTAAAACCAGATAATGTCAGTAATTTCCTCCAATATTGACACTGTTTCCTCTATTCATTGTTTCTGTTTCCTCCACTTCTTCTTTCCATCAGTCAGTTTTTCCTCCTTTTTATGCACAAGTCCTCTGTTTTTCTCCTCTATAATCCCTCATTTTCAGTTCCTCTCACCTTTTCTATCCCTATTTTCCTTTACTTTCTATTCCTACTTTCCTTCTTTCCTTTCCCTTCTCCGTTCTTTTTTTCTGTTCTTTTACGCTTCCATCTCTTTCCACATTCTTCCACTTCTCTTTCCCTCCTTTATCACATTATATCACATTATCCTCCTGCTGTCATCTCCTTTCTCATAAGTTCCCCCTCACCTCTCCCTCTCCTTTCTTCAATCCTCCTTTCCTCCTCCACCTCTTCCTTCATATTTCTGCTCTCATTCCATGCTCCTCTTTTTTTCTTCCTTCCTCTTCTTACCTTCCTTTTCTTCCCCTCCCTCCCTACCCTCCTTTTCTCCCCCTCCAGGTTAGGGGGGGTCTAGTAATTTGACGAAACCTCAGGGATCACCCTTGGCCATGTCCTAAGTAAGGGGCCCTTTTTTTTTCCCTCTCTCGTACTCCCTTCCTCTCTCCCCCTTCCTTGTCTCCGTTCCTTGTCCCTCCATCGTCCGTTCCGCCACTTTTTTCACAGTAGTTTTAAATTGTTCACGCTTTAATTGTGTGTGTGTATGAGAGAGAGAGAGAGAGAGAGAGAGAGAGAGAGAGAGAGAGAGAGAGAGAGAGAGAGAGAGAATGAATGTAGTGACACGTCTTAAAAACAGCCACATGACCACCACCACCATCACCACCACCACCATCACCACCACCATCACCACCACCACCACCATCACTGCCCTCCTCATGCCATGCTCTTTTTATCGTTATATCCTTCTAAAACTCAACCATTGTTCTCTCTCGCTTCGGAAAACACTAATAACTACCACGCTCCATTAGACCCTGTCCTTACTCCCTCTCATTACCACCGACGAATAAAAAAAAAAAAAGATATAGGCTAAGAAGCATTTAAATTTTCACTCAAGTCATCCGCCACCACCACCACCACCACCACCAATACCACCACCACCACCACTACCTCCACCACCACCACCGCCGCATTATCACCGTCATTAACAACAATAACAATATAAACACCGCCAGAGGTATCAGAAGATAGTGAATGGAGCGGGGAGGGGCGGGGAGGTATGCCCAAGGAGAGTGTTCTTGCTCCTCCGGTGGTGGTGAAGCAAGGTGGACGGAGGAGGAGGGAAGGAGGGGGAGGGAGCGCGGGAAGAGACGGGACATCAAGAAGGAACTGAGAGAAAAGATAAAGCTAACAGGAACAACAGCCTTTTTTTTTTTTTTTTTTTTGGTGGGGGAGGGAAGGGGGGGGTGATGGGTGGAGGAGTAAGAGAGAGAAAGAGATGAAGGGCGTGATATCAAAAAAAGACAAGAGGGAAGCGGAAACAGAGGAACAAGAAAGAGAGAGAGAGAGAGAGAGAGAGAGAGAGAGAGAGAGAGAGAGAGAGAGAGAGAGAGAGAGAGAGAGAGAGAGAGAGAGAGAGAGAGAGAGAGAGAGAAGCATGAGGAAAAGGAAGGGAAGAGAAGGAAGAAGAAGGGAGCTGACGAGGTATGAGGAGGTATGGGGGAGGGACATAACCGAAGAAGATCACCGCGGAAGGGGGAGAGGGAAGGGAGGAAGCCTGAGGAGAGGAAGGGAGGGAGGGAGTGAGGAGGGGCCAGTAAGCTTGAGGGCAGCGGAGACGTCGCGCGCTGGTAAGGTCCTGAGGAAGTACTCCGCCCCAGGGTCACCGCGCACCCCGCCGGCAGCATCCTGGGGCGGGAAGCAGCAGATTCCTGACCGCAGATCTTCAATTACCGGGTAACGAAGGGGCGGCGGGGCGGGACTGGCAGCGCCTCGGACAGCCTCGATCAAGTGGCGGTGATTTAGGGCGCGATGGCGGCAGAGCGGCGGCCAGATGGAGGCAGAAAAAGTCACACGAGGCAAAACAAATTGGGGGGAAGATTGATGCATGTGTGTGTGTGTGTGTGTGTGTGTGTGTCGTTGGCCAGTTAATCATTCAGGCAATTCAAAGAAGCCTCTGGGATTATTTTTTCTCACATCGTTCTGCAAATGTTTTTTTTTTTTTTTTTTGGTGGGGGAGCTACTATTCATTAAGTAATTCTCTCTCTCTCTCTCTCTCTCTCTCTCTCTCTCTCTCTCTCTCTCTCTCTCTCTCTCTCTCTCTCTCTCTCTCTTTCTTTCCTCTGCATTTTCACTATTTTTCTAATTCCGATTTTTCTTTCTTCATTATTTTCCTCAATAATACCACAAAAAGACAAATTTTAGGAAAAAAAAAAAACAGACGGAGACAAAACAGACGGAAAGGAACAAAGGCATCCTTTATAATGTGTGTGTGTGTGTGTGTGTGTGTGTGTGTGTGTGTGTGTGTGTGACTGGAGTGCGTGACTCACTCGTGTTCACTCAACTTGGGCACGAGTAAGCAACACTTCTTCTCACGCAAGGGGAACCATTCTCTCTCTCTCTCTCTCTCTCTCTCTCTCTCTCTCTCTCTCTCTCTCTCTCTCTCTCTCTCTCTCTCTCTCTCTCCTATCCAACCTAGAAATTAACCAAAACTACATTTATTTTCATCCCCTGAGTGGCTTTCCAAGTCAGGGTAACTGAGGCCTCTTAGATACACGTTGAAAGGTTGGTGAAGTGTATAACCTGCTGGGAAGATGGTGATTACGCCTCTCACCTGCCCATTACCTTCATTATTACGTTGACGTGTTATAGGATGCTACGTTATCTGCGGCACTGCGTTATGACAGCCTCAGGAGTTTTTTTCTTTTTTTTAAGTATGTCAAGGGTTTGCATTTTCTCTCTCTCTCTCTCTCTCTCTCTCTCTCTCTCTCTCTCTCTCTCTCTCTCTCTCTCTCTCTCTCTCTCTCTCTCTCTCTCTCTTTTTTTCCAGCATGTCAGGTGCTTGCGTGTTCAGGGAGTTGTTGGGGTGAGCTGTCTGTTTTGTGCGTGTCTCCCTCTACCGTCCGTGTTTCCCTCCCATCTTTTTATGACGTTGGATCTTTCAGCAAGGAAGTAACGTATCATTGTATAATGGCTGAGATGACTATGGTTTTTTTTTTACTCTCTCTCTCTCTCTCTCTCTCTCTCTCTCTCTCTCTCTCTCTCTCTCTCTCTCTCTCTCTCTCTCTCTCTCTCTCAAGGGATAGTCTGCATTATGTTCGTGAAAATAATAGGTGAAATATTTTATTACACTTAAGTTATCAAAGGCAAATTAAGTTCAGTCAAATTTTAGCATAAGTTTCAAAGTCTCACCACACAATGGAAGACTATAATGCATTTGTCCTCTGTCGTCACTATTGAGACAACTCGCATTACTCTGCATTATATCGGTGTATAGGTTGCCAAATTTCTCCCAGAGCCTGCCAAGATGGATGCACGTTGAAAGCTACTCTTACAACAACAATTATCTCCACTGCGACAATACTCCCGGACTCTCCTTTTCGTTGCTCCGGTTCGCTAGCAGGCAGCCGTGACCGCCGAACTCATTAGTGGCGTTGCGAGGCCCCTGGCGACGAGCGGGCGAGCGAGCAAAGACCACCACCCAGCCGCGTCCCGCCGCTCTAATGGAAGGTGGCGCACGTTTAGGGTCCCGCGAGCAAGACGGAGCACTCACGCCACGCTTCCCGCGACGCCACACGACCACGATGCACACGGCACGCGCCTCTTCTCGCCCACGTCTGTTGCGGCACGTTACGAGAGCGGTAGCGAGGCCTTGGGTCGGAGGGCAAAGAGCAGCGGAACTTCTCAGGGAATTCGGTGTTGTGGAGTATGCGACGAAGAGGAAGACAAAGGAAGCGCGAACGGTATTAGCTTCGTTGGTTTTCGGGGGATTGTACTATCAAAAAGGCTGTGAGAGGAGTGGAATTGCATATAGTCGGAACCCAAGAAGAGAGGAGTAAATGGTATCAGTCTTATTGGTTATCACGGGGCTGTTTTATGTTTCAGGGGAACTAACTAACTAACTAACTAACTAACTAACTAACAGGTAGTGAGAGAAATAAGAATGAGTGGACGGAAGCGACGCAAGAAGAGAAACGCATAAAACACTCTCTTAGAAATGTAACGGCTGTTAATGCAAAATAAAATCAGAGAAAGGTTCTAGAAGCCGAAAAAGAAGACAACATATATCATTACGAGAAGAATGATGAGTGTGGGACAGTTTCAGAAGCAGTGGGATAATTTTGACCTGAAGGGTTTTAAAAAAATGGAAGCAGATTTAAAGCGACGAGGTAATTAAGTAAGACAGTTAATATCTTGGGGCTGTGTGTGTATGTGTGTGTATGTGTGTGTGTGTGTGTGTGTGTGTGTGTGCGTACGTGAGTGTGTGTGTGTGTGTGTGTGTGTGTGTGTGTGTGTGTGTGTGTGTGTGTGTGTGTGTGTGTGTATGTAATTAGGGTGCCTCAGTAAACAAAGGAAGTCGCTAAAAGGAGGCTGAGGATGAGGGATGAGTGAGAGGAAACAAGCGGGAGAAGGAGAGAATCTTATCATAAATTGAAAAAAAAAGAACGAAAAAAAAAGACATCACCGCCAGGTACGAAAACGGAGACAAGGAAGAAGAGAAGGAGGTGAAGGAGAAGGCGAAGGTGAAGGAGGAGGACGGGGAGGAGGAAGAAGAGGAGGAGGAGCAGGAGGAGGAAGTCACCACCACTTTGTACCAGGCACTGTGACCGTAGCAAGCACCACCACCACCACCATCACCATCACCATCATCATCTGCATCCAATCCAAAAATAAACTTTGAAAACGAAGGTGGCGCCGGACCGTGAGAAAGAAAAAGAGAGAGAGAGAGAGAGAGAGAGAGAGAGAGAGAGAGAGAGAGAGAGAGAGAGAGAGAGAGAGAGAGAGAGAGAGAGAGAGATATGCATTATCACCACACATCATCACCATAACTACACAAGAGAGAGAGAGAGAGAGAGAGAGAGAGAGAGAGAGAGAGAGAGAGAGAGAGAGAGAGAGAGATGCATTATCACCACACATCACCATAACTACACAATCCTTACTAGTAACCACACCACACATCACCACCATCATCATCATCATCTTATTCTTATTCTCTCTCTCTCTCTCTCTCTCTCTCTCTCTCTCTCTCTCTCTCTCTCTCTCTCTCTCTCTCTCTCTCTCTCTCTCTCTCTCTCTTCCTCTCTTTCCATTACAGCATCCTCTCATCCTGGCCAAGTCATTCAGCCTCACCCACTCCCCCTCCTTCACCAGGACGTACCAGGCACTAGGATACACCGCCCCCTGCCTCCAGAAGTCCCCCAGGTTCCTACACGCCCGCGCAGCTCAGATCATAATTGTTCCGGGTAATAAGTTGATACCCAAACACCCCGGGGCGAGTCACTCCTCTCCGGGGGGTCGCTGGAGAAGTGAGGAGAACTTGGTGCGGAAAGAGCAGCAGGGCATGGAGAAAGGTGGAACGTGAGAAGGAAGGGATCAGTGACCAAAGCCAGGTGTTAAGTAGGAAAGGAGATTATGAAAGATTCTGAGTTTCATGTTAAGTGCAGTTTCTAAAGGTTGAATGAAGAGGGCTTGGTGAGGGAAGGATGGTAGGGGACAAAGGAGGAACGAGCATGAGAAGGAAGGGATCATTGACCAAAGCCAGGTGATAAGTAGCCAAGGAAATTATGAAAGGTGCTTGAATTTCATGTTCATTGTAATATCTTAAAGTTATAAGAGGGCAGTGACAAACAGCTTCCGGTTCTCGTTTATGGAAATATTGTAAATTACATAAGAAAACAAAACAGCGTGCAATGTGTAGGAAATCTGGACGGAGAGGAGGTATGGGTGTAAACTTGTGCAAACCGCAATTTGAGGCAGACAAAGGTGTTGGGAGGAAGCCCCGGGGCGCCAACTAGTCTGACAGGTGACTGCACGCAGGCAAATCACAACACCCCGCGATTTGCTCTCAACGAACACACCAAGTGAAATTTTCCTCCCCCTCCTCTTCCTGGTTCTTGTCCTTATCTTTACCTTCGTCATCGTCTTTCTCCGCTTCCTTCGCCCGAGGAGGCAGAGTTTCTTGTCCCCAGCAATCGGCAAGAACAAGGACAAGCCCCACGGACTTATGAATTACCCTGACAGGCCCAGCGGTGTCGGGGGTCAAGGGTGAGCGTCCGTCAGCCCGCGGAGGAAAGACAGATAGTCAGTTGGGTCGTTAGCTCGGCAGAACCTGTTCCTTAAAAGATTCGCCTTTGTGTCGCGGTCCGCCGCTGGGAGCCAGGTGCCCACAGGCTCAATCCGCCGTGTAATTGTTGCCGTATCATATTTTCCTGCCGCCTTCGCCCCGCCACCGCCCTAATGCCACCGCCGCCGCCGCTCCCGCTGCCGCCGTTGCCGCTAGAGGTTACGTAAGGTGTGTCGTGGCGGCGGCGAGAGGGCGTGGCGGTGGCTGATGCGTTGTTGTTTTTCCCGCGGGCGGATGCTGCAGGCGCCCAAGCTCGTCACGTCTCCACACGCACCGGAATATTAATCAAACGCCCTCAGGATTCACTTTGACTTCGCTCACTTAAAATTCGTTTCCTTCTCTACTTTCTTTTGTGTAATTAAATCAAGAGACTTTGCTATCGCCGAAGGTCCTCGTGATTAAGATCCCGATGTCGTTCGTGTAAGAGAAAGGCGTGGCGTGGCGAGGCGAGGCGAAGGAAGTGGCTAACGAAGAAAAAATATCGGAGTGGAACGAGGAACCAAAAATGGGAAGAATGCTGGGTGGAAAATCAAAGAACATCATAATGATAGAAAAAAAGTCAAGAAGTACCATTAATTGACTCAAATGAGGCAGACTAGTTGAAGATAAGAGCAGGAACTCATTCACCTGATGCCTTTGTGTGTGTGTGTGTGTGTGTGTGTGTGTGTGTGTGTGTGTGTGTGTGTGTGTGTGTGTGTGTGTGTGTGTGTGTGTGTGTGCCAGACAAAGAACTCGATGCTAACCTCATTATTAATTTACATCTCGCGCATATTTCGAAATGAAAACATTTGCATCCTCCCTAATTCCTCTTGACGCCCGCGGCCTCGCAACACCACCTCGTGAATGCGGAAACGAAAGCAACAGTTTCTTACAAGTTTGTTTTTCACCGCAACTGACAAATATACCAAAATAGAAAAAACGGAAGGCGTGTTTCTTCTTGCAACTTCATGAAGTTCTGAAGCGAACCTGCTTAAAATTTAAAGTGCAGAAGAGCGACAAAGCTGTTGCTGAAGACCCGAGTTACCAGCAACCTTAAGACACAGTGCCAAATTAGGCTGTACTTCCATGACCATGGGAAGAACAGCCTAAATATTTCCCGGCCTCTCTTGAAGACCTCAACTGTACGTCTTGAAGGGAAAGCACAATGACCAACGAAAAGACACTTGTGGCGCGGTGGCGACAGAGGTGCAGAGGGCGGAGTAACCAAGGGCGCAGGAGGATGGAGGACGATTCAGCGAAGGAGATGGGGTTGTCTGGGGGTTGGGGGGGCAGGTTCAGGGGCCTCGAGGTCACCCCAGTCCTGCGTAGTGAAGAGTCGACGACCTGGACGACCCAGCCTCGAGGGGGAGATAAAAACGGCCGCAGGAAGAGGTCATGTCGGGGCCATTGGCGGCCCTTCCAACTCCTGCACCTTCTGTCCCTGCTACTCGAATTGGTTTAGTTGGTTAGAGGGCGCTGCTACACACTGGGCTCCTTAATTCCAAAAAGATGCAAGAATTAAGCCAAAAATACGAAGAGATTAAAAAATAGACCAGGGGAACGTCAAAACGAAAAAAAAAAGATTAATACATGTAATAACTGCGACAGCATAATCAGAATCCAGAATCCTCGAAATTAAAAAGAGATGGATCCCAAAAGCTAATAAACTTAAGCTTCTACTCGCGTGGGACTTTCAAAGATCGCTACATCGTCTTTGTTCTTCACTCTTGACGGTCGCCTCAACTGCCTGTGCTTTCAGCCTTCGTGGAATCCTAAGCTGGCCACCGTTGCGTGACGAAAGATTAGTAATTACGATAAAGTCAACATATAAGAAGCTTTCTTTCTGTATGAGTGTGAAGCTTGAACACGTAACGATCTGAGAGAGAGAGAGAGAGAGAGAGAGAGAGAGAGAGAGAGAGAGAGAGAGAGAGAGAGAGAGAGAGAGAGAGAGAGAGAGAGAGAGAGAGAATTTCAATTTCCCTTTCTTTCCATCCTTTTCTCTATTAATATCATCCTCCCCCATTTATTTATGTCCTTATAACCCATCCTTCCTCCTCCTCTTCCCTAAGTACTCTCATTTCCTCGCTCTTACCTTTCACCACCTGTAAGTCCCTCCACGTCCTACCTCCTAACCCAACCTTAACCTACGCTCCCCTCACCACAGCATCCCCCCGCTCCTTCCTAGCAGAAACACATGTAAAGCTGCACGGGGATAATCTAATGAGGGGCGCCCGTGTTGGTATGGGCCGCTGGGGGCGTGGCGGAGGTGACAGGCTCCACCACACCTCACCTCGCCGCCGCCCAGCACTCAACACACTCTAATTGGAGCGCCTTTTTTTTCTGAACACCGTAATTATGGCTCTTAAGTTCCCCTTGCACATTTACCTTACATCACGACGCTTATTTACATATGTAGAGTGGCCACAAAGGGGGATTATATTAATTACGTCCATTTTGTTAATTTTTTTTGAGGCAAACTGCTGGAAATTATTCTTTTGAGAGTATTGCAAAATCTAGAGTCATTTGCATCTTGTTACTTTTTTTTTGTTTGCGTTAAATCATAATAAATTCTTTAAGACCTCGTATATCAGAAAATAAAGTGGTTGAGAGAGAGAGAGAGAGAGAGAGAGAGAGAGAGAGAGAGAGAGAGAGAGAGAGAGAGAGAGAGAGAGATTGTTTTCGACACCAGACGGATGATTTCATGTCTGAGGGATGGATGAGGCGCGCTGGGGCAGTGCTGTGGAAAGGAGGGAAGGCAGAAGGGAATGAGGGACAAATGGTAATGCCATGCGTGATAAGGGAGTTGGAGGAATCTAATGACAGGTCTACAAGGAGGACCAACGCTCACCGCTTCTTCCATACCTCATCCCTCGCTTCCGCCTCCCTCATTAAAGAGGCAACGGCTTTGAAAATTCGCTATATATTTCATAAGAATAAATGTAAAGCCTCCTCCCAGGCGACAACTTATAAAAAAAAAAAACTAAAGCATATGGATACATTTCCGCGTTCCCCCACTTTTTGCGCCTCTCATCTGAGCGAGAACGCCCAAATCTCTCTCGGGGCCCTTGAAATTCTGCCGTAGTCACAAGTTCATTGACCGTGAAGCATAGCGGCTGTGGTTGGTGAGGGACACATCTAATTATCGCCGCTGGTGGTGTTTCGAAAAGACTTGAGGAACGCTGAGGAAAAGGAAAGTTCCAGGAAGGCTCTCGGGTCTTCGCCGCAGCTCCCGCGCAGGTGGCTGGGGAGGAAGATGGACGCATTTAAAACTTTTCCTCATGTCGATTTCAACTGGGCGAGAGTAAAGGTGAACCTGCAAGTTCAAGAGCACGTTGACCTTACGACAGAGGTGGAAGGAATAGTAAACTGGAGGTAGTTTGTTAGTAGGGGAAATGAGTGGCATTGCTGAACAGAGGCAAGAGAGAAGCTATAAATAAGACATGAGGTGTGGAAGGCAGCGATGTAAGGTTGTGGAGAATGAGAGAGAGAGAGAGAGAGAGAGAGAGAGAGAGAGAGAGAGAGAGAGAGAGAGAGAGAGAGAGAGAGCGAGAGAGCGAGAAAAGGGGGTGGGGAATTGAGATCGTGGATGAAGACAAAGAGGGGCCACAGCGAGGACACTTCAAGGTTGGTTTTCGGAGGTGAAGAACCAGAGACCTTGGCCAGTGCCCTCGGGAGTGGCTCGGACACTCACCTCCCACAAGCCTACATGCAAGACCCAAGGCTGTGAAATTTTTGGGAGTATATTACAGTAAGCAGGTAAAGACCGACCCGGAGACAGGTGGAGGGGAGCGAGCGGCGACGGTGAGGGGCGAAGATGATCAGCCTCAATAAAAGAAAACTTTGAGTCCACGATAGCCAAGTTTTCTTTAGTTTCTTTAAGGAGTCATTTTGAGATCAATATTTCTGGTGAATGTGAAGGTTGCTGCAACTTTTGTTTGGCAGGGAAGAGGTTTGAGCTGGGAAGGTGTAGGTAGTCGTGGAGTGTTCTTTGCATGGTTCTTACTTGTAGCTCTCACTGTGGTATCGGAAGTTGTGTCTTGTGCGCAATGCAGTTACAATATTTACGATTTCCAAAAGCCATCACTCCTTTACTTGCTATTTCTAAACCACGGGCTATAAATTTAGTTATATTTTTTGATACGCCTTTTTAATATGGTTTGCTGTACCCTCAACACCAACACCTACTTTCGAACCAGTCTTTCTTTCCTCACTAAACCTCAAACCATCAAGAATCATCCATTAACATCCCAAATAATCTTATATAAATCCATTTCATTCCCATAAAACAAATGGCGGCGACAGGAGTGGTGAGGAGAGCAGTTGGGAGAGAGGGAGGGAAGGGTGGAGGGGAGGTGATGCGCCATTTTGTGTGTGTGGCGGGGGCAGTGTCCTCTCACCCTGCCGCCCCCCAAGTCAGTGTTCTTCGCGAGGTTCTTGGCCGACGCGGAGGAAAGTCCTTCGTAAAATATTGTCGTCATGAAGATGTTGAACCAGGAAGAAGAAATGCGTGATGGAGGAGGAAGAGGAAGAGAAGAACAGCAGGAGGAGAAGTAGGAGGAACAGATGGAAGAAAAAGAGGAGGAGGAGGAGAAGGAAGAGGAAGAAAATGAAGAGAAGGATTAGAAGGAACAGAGGGAAGAAAAATAGGAGAAAGAGCAGGAGGAGGAGGAGGAGGAGGAGGAACAGAAGAAAGAAAAAGTGGAGGAAAAGGAAGAAAAGGAAGAGGAAGAGAAGAAACAAGAGGAACAGGGGAAAAAGAAGAAGGAGAAGGAGGAGAAGGAGAAGAATAGGAACAAAAGGAGGAAAAGGAGCAAGAAAAGAAAAAAAAACAGGAGGAGGAACAGAAGGAAAGAGAGGAGATGAAAAAACCAGAGTGTCTCTTGATGTTTTCTTTCAAATACTGGTTTATTATTGTTGCTGTTTTTCTTTCTTAATACTTTAACGATTTTTCGCTCCCACACACACTCACACACACACACACACACACACACACACACACACACACACACACACACACACACACACACACACACACACACACACACACACACACACACACACACACACACACACACACACACACACACACACACACACCTGGCCACGAAATTACCATAAACACATTGTCCATTATATGTAGTGGCCAGGTGATGGTGGAGCTTTTTTTTTCTCCCCCTAACTCACCACCACCACCACCACCACCACCATTACCACGTCATCACCTAACAACTACTATACCATCAGTAACTATATCAATAACTACCATTTCAAGCCATCAGAAGAACAATTATATTTGCTCCCTAGAGTAATATAAATTTTACAGTAACAATAATTATACATGTGACAAACGTTTTAATAATTTTGGAGTTATATAGGAAATCGTACATCGTAGGTTACTGAAGGGGGAAAGGGAGGGAAGAATAAGGGGAATAAAGGAAGTGAAAAAGGCGGAGGAAAGTAGACGAGGAGTAAGAAAAAGCGGAAAGAATAGTATCTTAGTGTACAGGGAAAAGGAAACGTATTGGAGAAAAGGGGGGAAAAGGGGAAGAAGAGAAAGGAAATTACATTAATAGGTTAAGTTAGGTTACGTTAAGTTTACAACAAAAAGGAAAACAGAAAATTAAGACTAGAAAATACAGAAAAAAAGAACATATTAAATTAATCAGAGCTGGAGGACCTCAACTGAGCGAATGGAGAGGGAATTTCTGTATGTCATAACACATAAACACCCTGAGAGGTAATGGGGTTGAGGGGTCAGTTAAGGGAGAGTGAAAGGGGAGAGAGGGGATATCCAGTATAACGACAACCTTTGGAGGAGCAGGAGATCACTTTGGAGGGGAGATGGGGAGGGGAGATGGGAGCTGAGGAGGGGCACAGGGGAGTGAGAGGGGAAAAGGAGGAAAGGGAAATGTAGAAGGATAGTTGAGATAGGGATAGAGAGGGGAGAGGAAAGGGGAGGACAAGAAAAACGGGAAAAGAGATAGATAAATGGAAGAGGGCCAGAAGAAAGGGAGAGAGAAAACCATAAGGAAGGGATGGAGAGATAAATGAAAGAGGGGAGAGGAAAGAGAAAGATAAAAACGTAGAGGAAAGGAGAGAAATATAATGGAAGAAGGGAGAGGAAAGGGAACGAGAAAAAGCCAAAGGGAAAGAGAGACATAAATGGATTTCAGACGGGTAGGAATTACGAATGATATAGTAAAGCAACACCACAACCTGTTCCATCCCCAACAACTATCCATACCCTACCATCCACCTCCCATCATCTACCACCTCCATCCATCTCCCCACTTCCACCCATCACCAACCATGCACCACCCATCCTCAACCACCTTCACCCACCCCCTGCCACCTCCACCTATTCACTACCGCTTCCACCCATCTCCAACCAGCCAACCACCCCTACACCACCTCCACCCATCCCACAACTCCCAAGCTTCAGTCCCCCCTAAACACAGGTGTAAGGAAGACCCCAACACGATTATCTTAAGCCCACTACAAGGCTCATTAAGGCCAGGTGAGGGGGGGTGTGCTTACCTAAGTGTTACCTGCCCGCTGGTGTTACGCTCATCACCTATCAATTACCTGCGTCAAAAGTTTAAGTGTTGTTTCGCCATACCGCCCTCCTACTCCTCCTCCTTCTATTCCTTCTTCTATCTCCAGTACCTTCCTTCTCTCCTCTTCATCCTTTAGGGTACTCTTTTCTGTCCTTTCCTCTCCTTACTTTCCCATGACCTTCAGTACTTTCTTTCCTAACCGTTCTCCACCTTCCTCTTATCGATGTCTCCCTCCTTTCTCCTCCTACTCTTCCTTCTGTCACCACTACGTTCCCTCTCTCTTCCTCATCTTCATCCTCTTCATCCTTCCCTTCTTTATTTTCTCATGAATCTTCAGTACCTTCTTTCCTGACAGCCCTCCGATTTCCTCCTCTCATCTGTATTATGCTGTCCTTCGACTTTCTACGATGATAGGTGGAAATAGGTAGGTCTGTTTCATAGAAGAACTGCCACGTGTAGGTCTGATGGCTTCTTGGTGCTTCCCTATGAATCCGGCGACTGTCTGTTAAGTTGAAATTACATGCTTTTTACTAAGTTCCATGGGTGATGTCTTGAAGTCAGTGAGCTGTGTGTTGCGTCTAGTAAAATTCTCCATCTAAAAGTATCTAGTTTCGTATGATTTCAAGTTAAAGTAGACTGATTTGATATGTTTCAAGAAGCCACCCGGATTTTTAAGGGTTAATTTCTTTTGTTTTTTATGATCTAGAAACGCCAGAGAGAAGCGAAGGGGTGGGAAAGAGGAAGAGGCGGTTCTTGTCTTATAGAAAGGCTGGAGGGGTGTTATAGGAAGGTGAAGGGCGGGGCTGAGGGAGGAAAGATGGAGAGAAGTGAAAGGCGGGGCTGCGGGAGGGGCGGTGGGTGGGGTGGCGAGGCGCAGTGGTCACCCCGGCAGCAGCATCCTTCCCTACACGTGGTCTTTTGGCGTCACCTTAAGGCAGCCACGACCTTGCCATCGCCACCACGGGTCACTGGCAGCGGTTACCTTCGCCACACCTTCCTTACCCTCTCATTTTTTTTTTTTTTATCTTTGTTGTCTTTTTTCTATTTCTTTTCTTCTGTTTTTTTTCGTCTTTTCTTTTTTTGTTTTGCTCTTGTTCTTCTTGTTCTTGTTCTTGTTTTTGTTTTGTTCTTCTTGTTCTTATTCTTCTGTTTCTTCTTAGTCTTATTCGTTGTTGTTATTGTTATTGTCCTCCTCCTCCTCCTCCTCCTCCTCCTCCTCCTCCTCTTCTTCATTATCATCATCACCATCACGGCCACTTCATCTCGAGAAGAAAAAAAAAAAGAAGTGCACACACACACACACACACACACACACACACACACACACACACACACACACACACACATACACACACACACACACATACACACACACACACGGGTAATTAATCATCACACAAAGCCAATGATAATTCACTCCCTTACCCCCCCCTTCCCCTTCAAGAGACTCACGTAACACCTGACGTTAGACTCATGAAGCAAAACACCTGCACTGAAAAAAAAAAGTAACGTGTCTGGCGAAACACCTGCGTCACAACCTTTCCTTCTCCTTCTATTCCGACATATATCTCCTCCCCTTTTCTTCCCTCCCTATCCACACACCCATACCCATACGCCCCTATCCACGCCCTCCCTCCCGCACGTGCCTACTGACCCTAACCTCTGTCACGTTCCTAGACAATATAATCCAGTTACAGCCACTTACCCCCCATTACTCGTCACGTTTGGCACACAATACCACCATTTCCTTTTCGCCTCAGGGTGAGAGTGGCGGTAGCGGTAGAGGAGGAGGAGGAGTACTGGAGGAGGAGGTGTTGATAATGGTGCTGGACCAATAGGAAAACCATGAAATTTATGACCTAAGGCAGGAGGAGAGGGAAGATTCAGTGCACGAGTTGAAACCAAGAGGAGGAGACGGGGAGGAGGTTGAAGAAAGGACGGTAGGGCAATAAGAAGAAGGGGAGTTGACACAGGGTGAACGAAAAAGCCGTGCGGCGATGAATAGTGGGATAAATGAGCAGCAGGAGTCTGGCCTCGGGGGGGGAAAAAGAGCAATTTGTTTTGGGAGTAATGGTCGTCGCCTCGTATACTGTCTGCTTGGGGGGACATTCTTGGGGATGCCTCGCTTTGCTCACGGCTCTTGACTTGTGGCGAGAGAAGTAGAGAGAGAGAGAGAGAGAGAGAGAGAGAGAGAGAGAGAGAGAGAGAGAGAGAGAGAGAGAGAGAGAGAGAGAGAGGGAGAGAGAGAGAGAGAGAGAGAGAGAGAGAGAGAGAGAGAGAGAGAGAGGGAGAGAGAGGAGAGAGAGAGAGATCGTGTTAATAGTATGATTTTTTTTATAATTGTTGTAATTTTAACTTTCATCACCTCTCAGAAAAATATTTATTGAAAATCTACGGATGTTTCAACCGCTATTCTACGGTTTTTTTTTTTTTTTTGTGAGGATGGTTCTCAAGATTCCCACGAGTACTTTCGTCCTGTTTCCATATTTTCCATATTTTTTGTGGATATTCATATTCAGATCTTGAGGCTTATTCTCTCTCTCTCTCTCTCTCTCTCTCTCTCTCTCTCTCTCTCTCTCTCTCTCTCTCTCTCTCTCTCTCTCTCTCTCTATCTCTCTCTACACCCCAATCCCTCTCCTCCAGACTCACTCTTCCCTCCCTCACCTCCCATTCCCCTCATACCACCACCACCACCACCACCACCACCACCATCACCACCACCAGCCCCGCAGCATCTTCGTGAACAGACGCGCCGCTTGTAGCTACCTGTCCCCACCTGGCAATTATGGAGGAACGACAGGTAATGGTCCCATAGTGGGCGAGTACCAGCCGCAACCACCACCACCGCCACCACCACCACCACACCCTTCACAGATCACACTCGCGCCGCCACTATCACTGTTTTTCCTGTTGTTATTAACGTAGCCAGAACACAAAAACAGGTGGGGATGCAGTTGCTCTCTCCCGTCCCCCCTTGAGGAAATAACAGCGTGCGCTCCAGGCCAGGAATTCATACAGCAAATAACGCCAGGAGGAAGAGGAGGAGGAGGGAGGAGGAGGAGGAGGAGGAGAAGGAACGGGAGGAGGAAAAATGGTGTCTCTACGTACTAAGGGTGTTGCCCACTCATGTGGTATTACGCTAGAGGTGATGTTATTTGGTTGGTCACGTGTCTGTCTGGTGTACGAGTCTCTTTCTCTCTCTCTCTCTCTCTCTCTCTCTCTCTCCTCTCTCTCTCTCTCTCTCTCTCTCTCTCTCTCTCTCTCTCTCTCTCTCTCTCTCTCTCAAATACACATTATCAATATCATGAACTAAAAAAGATTGAGAGAGACACGGAGCAAATAAAGGAAGGGAGGAGTGCAAATAATAATAAGAAGGAAGGCTAAAAATAGCAGACCAGTGGCGGAGTGTCTGACCACCCTCAAGGCAGAGCGGAAATTTCTCCCACGACCCGCCTGGGGGAGAGAAATCACTTTTGCTGCCGTGAACTTGAGGAGAGAGAGAGAGAGAGAGAGAGAGAGAGGAGGGAGAGAGAGAGAGAGAGAGAGAGAGAGAGAGGCCAATTTGATGCTGCCAGGAAGAAAAATGTAAGATTTCATAGTGAAGGTCAAAAGTATTAAAATATCATAAATAAATTTTTGCCATTCTAAGCTCATTTAATTTGTATAAGAGGAGGAGGAGGAGGAGGAGGAGGAGGAG
This sequence comes from Scylla paramamosain, assembly GCF_035594125.1. NCBI lineage: Eukaryota > Metazoa > Arthropoda > Malacostraca > Decapoda > Portunidae > Scylla > Scylla paramamosain. The sequence continues at coordinate 21,177,208 of NC_087160.1, forward strand.
GAGGAGGAGGAGGAGGAGGAGGAGGAGGAGGGGGATAAAGGAGGTGCTGACTGCATTTCTCAACTTCTCACCTACAACGAACCTAATTAACTAACCTAACTAAACCCAACCTAACCTAACCCAACCTAACCTAACCTAACCTAATGTAACACTGGCAAATCTACATCACACAAGGCGACACGCTAACCACACTCACGCTGACAGATAACACACTTTGTCTCTTATCTTACCCAACCATCTCTTATCTCACCCGTCTCAGCTCCACCCGACCTACCGACCTACCCTACCTATTCCACCCCTCCGGCCCATCTCCACCCTGCACCTCTCCCACTCTCCCTCTCTCCCTCTCTACCCCCCCTTCATTAGCTGCCGCTCAGACCAACCTGAGGCCCCGGCACGCTGGAAACAGGGCGATTAAAGGGTGTGTAATTTGTAAGGGGATGATGAAGATTCTTATCATTATCATCATCAGCTCGCCTGGTTGATAGTATTAAATTATGGTTGTCTTGTTTTTTTAATGGGGGATTAGCAGTCAGTCAGAGAGAGAGAGAGAGAGAGGAGAGAGAGAGAGAGAGTTGTTCTTTTCGTGTTTGCTTCCTTTTTCCTGCTGTGCGTAAGTAATTGTTATCTTTTTTAATTGAAAGTTTTCCTCATTGTCATTGTCCTCGTTGTTGTCGTCCTCCTCCTCCTCCTCCTCCTCCTCCTCCTCCTCCTCCTCGCTGCGATTTGTGTCACGGGGGAAAAGACTCAGCCCGTAAAAATATATGAAAAAGAACAGAGGAACAAAGAAGCAAGGAAATTTTATCACCGTCGCCTTTATCTTATGCAAGAAATAAAGTAGGTATTTTTAATTCTTCTTTTCCTTAATTTTTTTCTTCTTTTCCTTCATTTCCAGACATCATCCTTTTTCCTGCTTTTCTACGTACTGTACTTTCATTTTACTTGATTTTTCATTTATTTCGTTAGTTTTTTTTTTTCAGTTTGTGGCTTTCTGAAGTATTTGTATATTTTCAGTTATTTTTTCATAACTTCTTTTTTCTTCTGTTCGCTTCGTTGTATTTCAGTTGTGTCTCGGTAAATTGTTATTTTTTTTCATTTTATTATTTTTTTACAATGGATTTTTTTTTTCTATTGTTTCTCGTCTCGTTTCTTCTGTTTGGTTACCTTCTCATCTTTTTTCTTGTCTCCTCGTATCTTATCCTTTTCTCTCCTCCATCTTCTCCTTTTAACAATGTAATCTGACTAACTGACTGACTGACTAGTTGAGTGACAGTCTCTCTCTCTCTCTCTCTCTCTCTCTCTCTCTCTCTCTCTCTCTCTCTCTCTCTCTCTCTCTCTCTCTCTCTCTCTCTCTCATGTGGCAATTTTGCTATCTCTTATCTCATGGCTTAAGTTACTCAAGACACACACAGACACACACACACACACACACACACACACACACACACACACACACACACACACACACACACGGACATATACATTTAACATATCTTTGTTTATTTTCACTTAATATCTCAATATTTTCGTCTTATTATCTATCATTACGAATTCTGACGGGCTGTGTGTGTGTGTGTGTGTGTGTGTGTGTGTGTACACCTTATCTTCTCCTCTTTGTCTTTCTCCTCCCTCAGCCAGTCCTCATCCCTATCCTTCTTTCTCTTCTTCATCTCCTCCTCCTCCTCCTCCTCCTCCTCCTCCTCCTCCTCCCTCCTCCTCCTCCTCCTCCTCCTCCTCCTCCTCCTCCTTCACCCTAATAGAATAAAATACACACACAGTTCCCTCCCGTTCTCTCTGTTTACTGCACGGATACATTCTTTGCATCGCCAGACTCAACGCGAGGGCAGCACAACACAAACACATCAATCACAATAAAACAGTGAAGCGTCGGCAAGCGTGGAGGGACTTACTGTGTACCCTCCTTAGCACACTCAACGCACACTGAACACACACACACTTAGCGATTGCCTTGGGGCGTGACGAGAAGGGAAATGGTGTGTTAGTATGAGGGGATGACGAGGGTAGCGAAGGATAGAGGGAAGAGGAGTTTAGAGAGAAAATATGAGTGAGGTTTAAAATAAGGAAGATGAAGAGATAAAGGGGAACGAAAGGAAGAGCAAGGAGGAGGTGGAGAAGGAAGGGCAGTAGGGAATAAAGGAGAAAGGAGGTAAAGGAGAAATATGAGGAGGCCGAGGGAAAATCAGGAGGATGATGGAAAAAACAAAGGGGAACGAGAAGGAAAATTAAAGGAGGATGAGGAAGGAGAGAAGGGAATAAAGGAGGAGAATGAGATAAAAGAGGAATATGATGGGGATGAGGGAAAGGGGGGGAGAGTGAAGAAAAGATGAGGATATTGAGAACGAGAATAAAGAGGAGGAGGAGGAGGAGGAAGAAGAGGAATAAAGGAGGAGAAAAGATGAAAAAAAAAAGAATGATGATGATGATGATGATGATAGAGATGATAGAGGATGAAGAGGAGGAGGAGGAGAAAGAAGATGAAATAGCAGGGTGGCAAGTTTGAGTAATACAACTCTGAGAAGGAAGAAATGAAGACTGATGATGGAGAAGACTTGGGAGAAAGACTGAGATAGACAAGGAGAGGGAAGAAAGGGAGGAGGAGAGACGGGGAGGGCACGTAGAAGAAGAACATAAACGAAAAGGAAGAGAAGAGAAGGAAAAGGAGGAGGAGGAGGAGGAGGAGGAACGCAAGCAGTATCTAAAACCCCTTTTGCGGTGAGTAAATTTGTATTTTATGGTGTCACTTCAAAGCTGCGATGGAGGTTGTTAAGTAATTTCTTGGGAGAACACTAACCCGAGGGAAGGAGGAGGAGGAGGAGGAGAAGGAAGGGAGAAATAGCCCTAGAATATGCGGGGATGCCCTGGGCTAACCACAATATCGCCATTTCCATCGCCATTACTACTCCAACACCGCGACAAACACCCGAACCTGACAATGCTGGGTACTGCTGCTACTGCTACTACTACTACTACTACTACTACTACTACTACTACTACTACTACTACTACAACTACAACTACAACTACTACTACTACAACTACTACTACTACTACTACTACTACTACTACTACTACTACTACTACTACTACTACTGCAGCTACTACTATTGTGTGTCTGCACTTACCTTCTATGTCATCCATCTACTGCAGGCACACACACTCACTCACCAACTCACTCACTCACTCACTCACTCACTCACTCACCTGACAAAGGTGAGTGCGGGTGACTGCTATCAGAGGTGAGGCTGTAGGAATGCTCCACCTTCACTACAGGGCTGGTGGTGTCTGCGGCGGCAGCTGTGGCGGTGCTGGTGGTGGCATCTGTCTTGTCCGCGGCATCGGCTGTACTAGGGGGCGTGTTCAAGGGGCGAGTGGGAGTTGAGAAGACTACTGAAGCCTCCGAAGCTTCCAAGAGAGCTCAGCTGGGAGATGACGCCAAGAGAAGCCTCCGTGATCAGCCTGTCATTGAGCACCACACCGGTAGCGCCACCGCCACCGCTGCCACCACCGCTGCTCCCACCGCCGCCTCCACCAGTGCCGCCCCCCGCCTCCTCCTTCAAGCACCCCCGTCCAGTCCACGTCTCCTGCCACCTTCAGTGCCTCCTGTGGGTTCAGGGAAGAGGGTTGTGTTAGATAATGGCGGGGAATGATGGATGGGTACGTTTTGTGTTTGTTTTCAGTGGATTTCTTGTTTTTCTTTTCTCTTTTTTTTGGTTCTAACGGAAAAGAATGAAGCGTGAGTCGATGTTCACGTGTCATTTTTAGTAATTTTGTGTTTGCTTTTTTGCTGATTTCTTTTTTTTTTTTTTTTTTTTAGTTTTAACGGGTCTTGGGATTGATTCATTCACTCTCTATGCTTGGAAAAGTGAGCAGAGGTAGTTTTAGTAATAGAAGTAGTGGTAGCAGTAGTAGTAGTTGCAGCAGCGGAAGTGAGGGCAGTACCAGTAGCATTTGGAGTCATAAAGAGATAATAGTAGCAAAAGCAATAAGCCATTAGTAAAAAGTAGTAGTAGTAGTAGTAGTAGTAGTAGTAGTAGCAGCAGCAACAAATGAAACAGCATTAATACAACTTTTATTTATACATATGACCATGGCCTTATCATACACACATCACCAGCATCATGACCACCACTGACGCAACCAAAACAACGCCAGCAAAAATACAAGACAAGAAAAAGCACGAAGTATCATTAAGACAGTAAAAACAGGCAGGCAGAATAGAGGAGTAATATAATACCGTCCATGATAAAAAAAAAACAAGGCACTGCATAGGAAGCACATGAAAATGAAGCAATGAATCATGAGAAGCAAACAAAAATACGAAAATATAAACGGATTTTTTTGTCTTCAACTATTACATTTATGCAATAACATGAAAAAATGAAGCAGACATGTATCTCTCTCTCTCTCTCTCTCTCTCTCTCTCTCTCTCTCTCTCTCTCTCTCTCTCTCTCTCTCTCTCTCTCTCTCTCTCTCTCTCTCTCTCTCTCTCTCTCTCTCTCTCTCTCTCTCTCTCTCTAAAGGACAAGATCGCAATCAGACCTCAAGCAAACTGTTGACAACTAACATGCAATTTCCTGCCTAGAGAGAGAGAGAGAGAGAGAGAGAGAGAGAGAGAGAGAGAGAGAGAGAGAGAGAGAGAGAGAGAGAGAGAGAAAACATGGTATGCTCCCCTGAACTGCGTATAGACAAAGCCACTGAACTAACATATGCAATCATTAAGTAAACGGAAAACAAATTGTACTGCAAACATGATGAGCAGCGTTATGAGAAGCGAATGAAGCAGGAAACACGAGAAAAGATTCGCGGTAAGAACAAATTTGATGAAAACAAGGAAACAGGAAACAAGAAAGGCAATAGAGGTAAGGGAACAAGTAAGAAAGCGTAAAATTTATAAAGTAAGGAAACACGAAATGGCAAATAATAAAAAAAATTAACATTATATATTTTTTTCTATTTACACGGGAGAAAAAAATGAAAAAGAAATAAACAGCGACAAATTAATGACGACAGACAAAAAAAAAAAAGAAGAAGAAAAGTAAAAAGCAAGTCCACAAGAAAAATAATAAAGACTACTATAATAAGAATAATAATAATGATAATAAAACAACAAACTGTATGAGCGACGACAAACAACAGCAACAACAACAAAAAACAAAACATCAACACCACTGACCAACAAAGACCACAACAACAACAACAACAACAACAACAACAACAACAACAACAACAACAACAACAACAAAAACAAAAACAAAAACAACAGCAATAACAATCAGAACAGTAGCGCAGACACAGCAGTCAATGTAAGTCAATGTGAACGTGTCAATCCATTCCAAGATGTGACTACTGAACCTTGTATGGCCAATGCATTCCGGAGGGCGCCCTCAGCGAGTCCTGCAGGGGAGAGAAACGGCTAGAAAGGGCGCGGTGCTTCAGAGAGAGAGAGAGAGAGAGAGAGAGAGAGAGAGAGAGAGAGAGAGAGAGAGAGAGAGAATGTGTGTGTGTGTGTGTGTGTGTGTGAATTGAATTTATCCTTAGAGTTTTACATAAAATCATGGTGCACAAGCCTTCATAAAACGTATGTAAACAATTATTTCGTGTTTTATAAATTAGTCCAAATGCATCACCTATATTACATGATTTTTTTTCAACATCATCTTTACATGAACAATTTAAGGACAGCTGTAACAAAGAGCGTCAAGTTGTCTTAATACATTCGTATCATTTGTCTGCATCAATTAAATATACTTAAATTGATTTGGTCTACGTACCTCCATAATACGTTGAGATATATTAATTTCTGAGTCTAACAATTTTTTCATTCTCACTCCTAAACAATACATGGTACTCGTTACCTGTTACTCCACCATTGGATTTGCTACAAACACATTCTTCCCTGCTGATATTATTGTATCTTCCTACAGTGATTGGCAACTTGTGTGTGTGTGTGTGTGTGTGTGTGTGTGTGTGTGTGTGTGTGTGTGTGTGCTTACGTGTCAAGGGGGAAAAAAAAGGCTCGCTCAGTTTTGCCGATCCTAAAATAAATAGATAAATAATATTGAATAGATTCCATTGAAGAGCCTAATTTAGTTAATTTATTGCGAATCTGTTAGTTTGCTTTGGTCTGTTTGGTTTGTGTGTTTAGGTGTTTCAGTAAGAATGTTATCTTCCCTGAGTACACCAATATGTACCGCAACTAAATACTAAATAGACAGGATAGTTAAATTTCACTTCACAATCGTTTCTTGCTTCATTTCTTCATACATCTCATGTTAGTTCCCTTTCTCCATTTCTCCATCTGTCTCCTCTTTCTTTTTCTCTTTCTCTTTCTCCTCCCTTCACACACCCATCCATTCATCCTCACACTGACTCTTCACTCTTCTTTTCTTCGTTTACGCTTCTCTTTTGAGTCGAGAGGAAAAAAAGGAAGAAAGAAAGTCAAACGCAGACTCATTTTTCTCAACAACAACACACACACACACACACACACACACACACACACACACACACACACACACACACACACACACACACACACACACACACACACACACCTTTTCGTTGACCCAGTAGTAGTTCACGTGATCCAGGAAATCATTGCAAGCCATATCATAACTAAACATTTTTTTCCTTATTCCTTCAGAGTAAGTACAATCCAATTCCAGAGATGGCGGACTTCTCTTAATATATCCATGGCCATTGAAGTTATAGCACTCCTGTGGCTTATAGTGACTGCTGTTCAATCTCCTGAATGCCATAATAAGTTGTAAGCACGATGCAAAGAGGCTGCCTGGGTAACTGGATGGGTTTCCCTGTCTTTGCCTTCACTGTTCACTACTCACTCACGCATGGATCACATTTAACTCTCAACTGATTCTCCCTCTTTGCATTCCCACACTTCTTCCTCAGTTTCCTCACAAGTGTGCATTTAGTATTGCGTCTCTACGAGTGTGTGTGTGTGTGTGTGTGTGTGTGTGTGTGTGTGTGTGTGTGTGTGTGTGTGTGTGTGTGTGTGAAATGAATTATAATTATTTAGTCGTTAATAGACATACATGTGTGCTTTATGTTAATGTGTATACATTGTGTATATGAGTGTGTGTGTGTGTGTGTGTGTGTGTGTGTGTGTGTGTGTGTGTGTGTGTGTGTGTGTGTGTGTGTGTGTGTGTGAAAGCCATGCCTATGTACGCCTCGGAAAGAGAGAGAGAGAGAGAGAGAGAGAGAGAGAGAGAGAGAGAGAGAGAGAGAGAGAGAGAGAGAGAGAGAGAGAGAGAGAGAGAGAGAGAGAGAAGGAGAAAGAGAAAAAATCTGAATATAAAATAAACGAGAAGAATGGAAGGAGGGAAAGAAACATTGCAACAATCACTAAGGCAAATGTTTGATAACGGGACAAAGGATGGAGGAAAACTAAAAAATAGAAAATACACAGAAAGGGAAAGTTTGGTGTGAAGGAAAGGGAAGAGAGGAGAAGGGAAGGGAAGGGAAGGGAAGAAGGGAAGGAAGGAAGAAACGAGGGAGAGAGGAAGGGAAAGTGCCAACTTGCTGTAATCGTGAGAGAGAGAGAGAGAGAGAGAGAGAGAGAGAGAGAGAGAGAGAGAGAGAGAGAGAGAGAGAGAGGGCGTGGGAAGGATGAGACAAGGTAAACAGAGACAGACTGATGAGAGAGAGAGAGAGAGAGAGAGAGAGAGAGAGAGAGAGAGAGAGAGAGAGAGAGAGAGGTAACACTACAGAAAGTAGTATTAATACAATCCTTACCACAAACTAAAAAAAAAAAAGAGACAAAATAAGTCAATTGATTATACAGTGACAAACCTGGAAATGCAAAATATATAAAACCGAAAGATTAAATTTCAGAAAAAGAAGTTGACTGGAAAGAGAAAGTTGATGAAATTATATTATGAAAGCGAAAGTTTATGATAAAAAACAAAAACAAATACCGAAGATGAAGAAAAGGAAGAGGAGGAAGAAGAAGAAGAAGAAGGAGTGCTGACGAAGGAGAAAGAGATGATGCTGATAGTGAATGATAATAAGCAGAAAAAAAAATCAAGAAACAAAGAGAGAAAAAACAAAGAAGAAACGAAGAAAAAAAAAGCATCGAAGGTGAAGATAATGATGATATCAATAATGAAGGAGGAGAAGGAACGAAGCGAGAAAGAAAGAAAGAAAAATATCATCTAGCCTTGGCCCTAAAATCTTCTTCCTCCCTCACCTTTTACCCATCTTCCTCCCCCCATTCTCCCATCCCCTTCTTCGCCCATTACTTCGCTCCCCTCCTCCTCTTCCTCCTCCTCCTCCTCCCCCCACTACACTCTTCCTTCCCAGCCTCTCCACCACAAACTTACTATTTTTTTTTTCCTACATAAAGTCCTTCTTCTTCCGTCTTCTTCCCTCCTCTCCTTCTTCCTTCTCCTCCTCCACAGTGCTCCCTCTTCCCCATTCCCCATTCCCTCCCATCATTAATTCTTATTTTATTCCGACATAACTTTTTTTTATTTCTTCTCTCATCTTTCCCCGTCTCCTTTTCTTCCTTCTCTCTCCAGTATCCTCTCTTCCCCATTCCTCACTCCCATCCCATCACTAATTCTTACTTCTCCTCTCTCTCTCTCTTCTTCCCCCCTTTCTTTCTCTTCCTTCTCTTATTTTATTTTTTCTCCTCTTTTGCTTCCCTTCTTATCTTCGTTCTCCTCTCTCCAGTATTCTCTTCCCCATTCTCTATCTCCTCTCACTAATTCCTACCTTCTCCTTTCCCTTCTTCCTTCCTCTCTTTCTCTTCCTTCCCCTCTACTTTTATTTCTTTTCTCCTCTTTTCCTTCTCTCTTCATTTTCCTTCTCCTCTCCCCAGTATTCTCTTCCCCATTCCCCATCCTCCCCCTCCCCATCACCAAGGCCATGCAAGTGTTGGGAGCTAATGATGGAGAATATTTTCATTCATAATGAATATTTACGGCCTTCAATGTAAATAAAATGCTCAGCTGTATTTGACTGTCTTGCTGTCTGTTTGCCCGCCTGTTTGCCTGCCTGTCTGCCTGTCTGTCTGTCTGTCTGTCTTTTTTGTTTGTAGGCGTGTTAGTTTCTCTCTCTCTCTCTCTCTCTCTCTCTCTCTCTCTCTCTCTCTCTCTCTCTCTCTCTCTCTCTCTCTCTCTCTCCCTGATTATATTCTATGAGAGAGAGAGAGAGAGAGAGAGAGAGAGAGAGAGAGAGAGAGAGAGAGAGAGAGAGAGAGAGAGAGAGAGAGAGAGAGATATGCAGTTGAAGGTGAAAGAGGTAACGGAGGATCTCATGAGGAGGAGAAGGAGGAGGAGGAGGAGGAGGAGGAGGAGGAGGAGGAGGAGGAGGAGGAGTAGGAGGGTCAAGAAAGGCTGAAGTGAAAGTTGCGGGGGAGTGTATGAGACTGGGTCGTGAAGGAGAGAGAGAGAGAGAGAGAGAGAGAGAGAGAGAGAGAGAGAGAGAGAGAGAGAGAGAGAGAGAGGGCGGGGGGGGGGGAGAAGGAGGAACTGGTAGTAGTAGAAACTTGTTGGCTTATTATGAGGTTACCAGCTTTAGTACGCTTCTCTCCTCTACAAGTCTTAGTAGGTACCGCCACAATGGGACGTTTAAGTGATAATGCACCGCCCTCCCCTCTCCCTTTCCTGCTCATTGTTGGTGGCGGGAAGAGAGAGGAAAAAAAAAAAAAAAGCGGAATATATATTCTCTTTTTTTTTTTATGATGAGAGGTATTTAGAAAGCCTCTTAGCCACTTTTTTTTTTAATTAGGTATTCTCTTTTATTTTCTATCCAAGTGTGTGAGGAAAGGAGGAATAATGATGCTTTTTTTTTTCTTTACCTATTCCCCTTTATTTTTACGTCACCTTGCAGCTATTCACGTGGGATACAATATGTACAATAGAGGAAAAAAATAAAAGAAAAAGGAATGATGTAAATATTTCCACAGAATTTACGTTCTTGCATCACAGACTTGCCTGCTTGCACTTGTGAATAATTATACAACCAGCAGCTTACACCAACAAATTAATAAATTGCACACATCGGAAACTTGAGTTCACGCTTCCCTTTCCTCTGACGTGACGCTCCGAACACGTAACAGTTTTCCATCACAGTCCTCAAGTAACATTCCAGGTGATTCGCAGGTCAGTTACTCGTTTTCGCGCGTGATACTGACCTGATTAACACTTCCATTGGTGCAGGAGGAGGAAAAAGAGGAGGAGGAGGAGGAGGAGGAGGAGGAGGAGGAGGAGAATCATGTCTATCTACAGAAACCAGGTAGAAAATCCAGTACTTAGTTGTTATCAGAGAGAGAGAGAGAGAGAGAGAGAGAGAGAGAGAGAGAGAGAGAGAGAGAGAGAGAGAGAGAGAGAGAGAGAGAGGGAGAGAGAGAGAGAGACTAGAACGTAACTGAATATATGAGGGATTTATTAATTTTTTTTTTCTTTGAGTGCTCTGTGTGGGACGCGAAGGAGGCCACGAGACGCCCAGCGAAGGAGGCGGAAGGTCACCGATAGGTCACCATTGTGTCCTGGATAAGGTCAGTGTGGGAAGTGAGGTCATGAAACTGGGTAATGGTTCTGCTGCTCCTCCTCCTCCTCCTCCTCCTCCTCCTCCTCCTCCTCCTCCTCCTCCTCCTCCTCCTCCTCCTCTCTCTCTCTCTCTCTCTCTCTCTCTCTCTCTCTCTCTCTCTCTCTCTCTCTCTCTCTCTCTCTCTCTCTCTCTCTCTCTCTCTCTTCTTATCTCCCGTTTCCTTCTCGTCTTTCTTCACTTGCTCCTCCTCCTCCTCCTCCTCCTCCTCCTCCACACATCCACATTTGTGCAACCTGTGAATCGAGTAGCCACACCCATCCCAGCACCTCCACTATCACCACTCCTCCTCCTCCTCCTCCTCCTCCTCCAACTACTACTACTACTACTACTACTACTACTACTACTACTACTACTACTACTACTATTACTACTATTACTACTACTGCTGCTACTTCCACAATCATCATCACCACATGTGTAAAGGTGTGTGTGTGTGTGTGTGTGTGTGTGTGTGTGTGTGTGTGTGTTCAGTATCAAGACCATTACCACCACCACTCTTATTACAACCATTTCCTACCCCTAGTGAGCCTAGTCTATACTGCAGTCACCATCACCACCACCATTCCCACTGTACCATTCCTACCACTATCACCACCAACGAAAACACTAATCACCATCACCACCGAAGTCATCACCACCATGACCACTGCCATCACAGTCACCACCATCACTCTTAACAGTACCATTACCCCACACCACTACCACAGTCAACACCACCACCATTCCTACCATTACTACCTACGATCACCACTAACAGCTGTCGATACCCTCACGATCACCACCACCACCACCACCATCACCACCATGAAAGGCTGAACACTATCAAACAGCAATAATTCATTTCTCTTATGACGTCAGCACCACCACCATCACCACCACCACCACCACCACCACCACATGAACCTTACCAGAACACACATCCCTTCCCCTTCCCCTCTTAACACATGCAGTCCCCCACATTCCCTAATACTTCGCCCCCACCCCCATTGCCCCCACGCCCCCACCACAGTCACACTTGCGTAGTAAAATGTCCCTAAAGTGTAAAGAGAGAAGGTACACGTTTTTTTCTTTAGGTATGCAAGAAAATTAGGTTAATGGCTGTGATCTAATTTCGAATAGGGTTAGATTTGGTGGTGGTGGTGGTGGTGGTGATGTTGTAGTAGTAGTAGTAGTAGTAGTAGTGCTAATAGTACTAGTAAGTAACAACAACAACAACAACAACAACAACAACAACAACAACAACAACAACAACAACCGTAACGACAAGGAGAGAAAAGCAAAAAAATAAAAATAAAAGAGAAAAAAGAAAGAATAAAAAGAAAAAGGCAACAACAACAACTCACTCGCAAAATAACAATAACAACCTCAAGTACGTATCCTTTCCAGAAATTCTCCTTACGTTGTGTGCATGAACCTTGAGAAGCAAAGGAATCTTACAAAAATAACTATAATAACTATATATATATTTTTTTCTTTCGCCTCATAGTGTGTTTAAGAGCAATCAGATACATATAGAACTTCAAATAACGTGTAATCTCAAATCTGCCGTATTAGATTCCATTCATTTCAACCTTCGTCATTTTGTCATTAATATTTCTTCATTCTTCCACTCATTCCAAAACTCACTCACTCACTCACTCACTCACTCACTCACTCACTCACTCACTCACTCACTCACTCACTCACTCATTAAGGCTTTTCATATGCGGGTTGTTTCTATATATATATACAATGAGTTGATAGGAGAGAGAGAGAGAGAGAGAGAGAGAGAGAGAGAGAGAGAGAGAGAGAGAGAGAGAGAGAGAAAACAAAGGTGTAGTGCTAATTTGACAAATTTGTGTGTGTGTGTGTGTGTGTGTGTGTGTGTGTGTGTGTACATATGTGAAGAGAAAAAAAGTTAGGTAAAGACAAGACAAAGGGAGGGAAAAGCTAGAGAAGATAGAGAAAATAAAAGAGAAGAGGAGGAGAAGGTGGAAGTGATGTGATAGTGATGATGAAAGTGAAGGTGATTACGAAGAGGAGGAGGAGGAGGAGGAGGAGGAGGAGGAGGAGGAGGAAGAGGAAGAGGAAGAAGAAGAAGAAGAAAAAGAGAGCAAAGACGACAGCAACCATGACAAAAACGAGGAAAAAAACGACGAAGATCAAACAGACAGACAGGGAGAGAGAGAGAGAGAGAGAGAGAGAGAGAGAGAGAGAGAGAGAGAGAGAGAGAGAGAGAGAGAGAGAGAGAGAGAGAGGTCGACAGATATATATAAAAAAATAGACATAATAGACTAACTGAGAACTAGATCGGCAAATGTATAAATGAAAAAAAAAATAATACACGTCGGAACGAGAAAGAGAAAAAAAGAAAAAGCAGAAAAAAATATTCGCATCAAGAGCAGGTGTGTGTGTGTGTGTGTGTGTGTGTGTCAGGGCAATGTACAGCGGTCACCTGTTCACACCTGTGGTTCTGTTGACTAACACCTGTGCAAGTGTTATTGTCCTCAACCCCGCCCCCTTCACCACCACTACCACCACCACCACCACCACTACCACCACCACTACCACCACCACCACCACCACCACCACTACTACCACCTACCTCTTCACTATCTCTATATATTTTCCCACCTTCCTTTTCATCCTTTTTTTTATTTCTTTTTTAATCACCACCATCATCATCACTGTTACCTCCACTGTTACTATCACCACCACCACCACAATCACCACCACTATCACCATTACAACCAGTCAACCTTCACTATCATTATCAACATTCGTATCATTTTCATTACCACTGCAATTATTGACTCTTTTCTATTTTTTTCTCTCTCTATCATTCTTTCTTTATTTATTTTATTTTATTTCCTTATATCATTGTTGGGAGGAATATTGAGTAAGGATGAGAGAAAGAGAGAGAGGAAAGGCCTATTTTGAAACATCTGCAAACACACACACACACACACACACACACACACACACACACACACACACACACACACACACACACACACGAATGACTCAGCTGAAACGCATCGCATGTAACCTAACGTATCTCTCCTGACTGAAAAATTAAACTCGGTGAAATGAAATCAATAAGAGAGGAATTTAGGAAGAGCATCAACAGGAAGGAAAAGAGGAGGAGGAGTAAGGAAGAAGAAGAAGAGCAACAAGAAGAAATGCCAGAATTAATAAAAACAGTCTCACTTTTGATGTTGCTTACTTTGAATCACTAAAATACACATTCCCCCTTCCCCCAACCTCACCCCCTCTCTCTCTCTCTCTCTCTCTCTCTCTCTCTCTCTCTCTCTCTCTCTCTCTCTCTCTCTCTCTCTCTGTGTGTGTGTGTGTGTGTGTGTGTGTGTGTGTGTGGGAAATTGAAGGCTGGGGCGAGGGTCACAAAAGAGAGGAGTGGAGAGAGGGGGAACGGGGAGGGGGAGGAGTTATTGGGGGGTTTTAGGGGCCGCCACACCTGTGCTACAACACTTGCTGACTGGCATTAGTTCCAACACACACACACACACACACACACACACACACACACACACACACACACACACACACACACACACACACACACACACACACTTTCGAAAGATGGGAAATGTTTTCGTGTACGTATACTTGAGTGTATATGTGTGTGTGTGTGTGTGTGTGTGTGTGTGTGTGTGTGTGTGTAGATGGATAGATAGATAGATAAATAGATAGATAAATAAAGACAAATGATAGATAGATGGATAGGCAGATAGATAGATAGATACATAAGTACATACATGCATACATGCATAGACAGATAGATAGATAAATAGACAGTTAGATAAACAGATAGATAGACAGATTATGATATGAATATGCACAGGAATAAAACTAAAATTAAAACAAAAACAAAAAAATAGTTTAACTCAATGTCTTAACCACAACCATCACCACCACAACAACCACCACCACCGCCACCACCATCACCACCACTGTCATCTCTCCGTCCTCCTTATCTAATCTTCACTGCGTCTCTTATCAGGGTACCCATGCTATTATGAGAAAGACGCTTGTTTTTGCCTTTTTTTCAGTGAGGAGGAAGGCGAGGCCACTCTGGGGAACAGTGTGTTAACCGGCTTTGTTTGTTGTAATTGTTCATTTATTTGAGTTACT
>NC_087160.1:21196931-21211931 GCF_035594125.1 Scylla paramamosain
TTATATAGCATGCTTATTAATCTGTCACTAGGATCAAGAAAACACCTTTAAAACTTTCTAACTTCCACTACAGGCGGTAATGTTTGAGAATACGGTCCATTATGGCAAGGCTAAACGTTTAGGGAGATAACTAGCAACTTAAGAGATGCAGTGTTCCCGTGTGGTCTTTGCTCGTGTGCAGTACTGGTGGAGTGTAGGTGAACAGCCTCCAGACACTTATGGTATGAATATGGAAATGAGAGAATGACTATAGCTTCACGTCATGTTTTATCAGTCATTTTCATCTCTTCCTACAGTTGATCGTTCTTACTTTCTCACTCACTGATTCTGCAGGGAAACTATTAATCCCGTGTTAAGAAGGAAAGTAATATTAATGCTAAGCTGATGTAAGACGTCATTTTGTATCAGTCAGTTTCATTTTTACATACAATTAAAATCATTCTCATGTTCTCCCTCTAACCCAGAATCTCTAAATCCCGTGTCACGATGGAAGGTGATACTAATGCTGAACTGAAGTAAGAAATGAATGGGACAATGAACGAACGAGATGCTTAACTAAAAGATATGAAACCAAAAAGTGATACTAAAAACACGTTATTATAAAAAAAAAAAGGTATGTAAATGAAAGAACGTAAAAAAAAATGCATTAGAAAATAATTGGCAAATAATATGAAACCGAGAGTGACAATAGAGGAGAGTTATGATAATGAAAGAAAAAAAAATATGTACACAAAAGAATGAGCATATATGAAACCGAGTAACACTAAAGAAAAGTTATACCAATGAAAGAACTAAAAAAAAAAAAATGTACATGAATATAAGAACTGGAATATATGAAACAGAGTAATAATACAAAAAAAAGTTATCGGAAAAAAATAGAAGAAAAGAAGAAGAAGAAGACGTACACAAAACTAAAAAAAAAAAAAATACGACGAGAGAGAGAACGAGAGAGAGAGAGAGAGAGAGAGAGAGAGAGAGAGAGAGAGAGAGAGAGAGAATCAACGGAAGGAAGGACTGCGCAGTTGATAAGATTCCAAAATTAGTCAACGCGTGAGCTGAGTAGCGCATCAACTAACGGCGCAGCAGCCCGGTCCGTCCAGCGCAGGTCTTCAACCCCCGAGGGAAGAGAGAGAGAGAGAGAGAGAGAGAGAGAGAGAGAGAGAGAGAGAGAGAGAGAATGTTTTCCCTCCCTTGTTGGGTGGGAGAGGAAAGGTGAAAGTCGGAAATGTAATAACGCTGAGCGGAAGTAACGTTGTGGCACAGAAACAGAGACAGATGATAAACAACAACAGTGAAAGTGAAGGTTGCATTGTTTTTAAGAGTGGGTGCCAGCTTGGTCAGTCAGTCAGTCAGTTAATCATTCAATGAGGTAGTCAGGCATTCAGGCAATCAGTCACTCGCTTAGTCAGACAGTCCGTCCTTCAGTCAGTCAGGCAGTCAGTCAAGCACTCAGACCCTCAGGCAGTCAGCCACCCAGCTTATCTCATCTGTATTGATCGGTCTGTTTTCCCTATCATGTATTAACAGGTAAGGGAGGGCGTGCAACACACACACACACACACACACACACACACACACACACACACACACACACCACCACCACCACCACCACCACCACCACGAAACTGAAATATGGAGATGTGGATAGAAAGACGGAATTCAGGTAAAGTGGGAGGCACGGTGGAGGTAGAAATAGCACGTATCTGCAGCATTATCTCCCTCCTCCTCCATGCTCGTCCTCTCCTCGCCCCTTTTCCAAGAGGCCAATCACCCCCGTGGCGATATTTGATTTCGATTTTATCCTTCATCCCCACCCCGCACGCCTCCTCCCACGGCCACCACCCGTCCCCACACGCACGCAGGTCACCCTCGTGCGTGCATCGGGGGTGAAAGTGCCAAGTTTTGAGTGTATGCATGAGGTGGCGAGCACGTGTTCCCTATGGCGGGGTTTGTAAACACGAGGGCTGCCCGTAGTGTAGCGGTACCTGGAAGAGCGCGGGAGACTTGACTGCTACTGCTACTACTACTACTACTACTACTACTGGTGGTGGTGAGGTTGTCAGTGGTTCCTCCTCTATTGCAAACATTCCTGATCCTTTCTACCTCCATACCTCGTCCTTTTCTCCCCCCATCAGTCTTGTTTCTCTTTCTGTTCGTGGTTCTTTTTTTTTCTCTCTTTTTTTCTTTCCTTTTCTGGTGTTTCGTCATTGTTACTGTCAGGAATTTTGGTGTTGGTATCTTGCTTCGTTAGTTTTTTGTTTTCTTGTCCTCTTTCTCATGTTTTGGTGACGTTCTTATCCTTCTCTGTTTCCGCCTTCCTCCTACTTTATCATCATCATCGTTGTTTTTGTTGTTGTTGTTGTTATTGTTGTTGTTGTTGTTGTTGTTGTTGTTGTTGTTGTTGTTGTTGTTAGTTTTTATTAAATTTTGTGTCTTCGATGGTTAAAGGTAAGAGAGAGAGAGAGAGAGAGAGAGAGAGAGAGAGAGAGAGAGAGAGAGAGAGAGAGAGAGAGAGAGAGGGTGGAGGGGGCGGGAGCATTCAGTCTGTACGTACCCACAAAGTCATCTTCAATCTATGCACGAATACTGAAACCGGTGTAGAAAAGGTGCAGACACACACACACACACACACACACACACACACACACACACACACACACACACACACACACACACACACACACACACACACACACACAGTTTGGTAAATATCCTGATTGACATTGGGAGTCGGCATAGCATTTTTTCTGTGTGTGTGTGTGTGTGTGTGTGTGTGTGTGTGTGTGTACGTGCACACACACACACACACACACACACACACACACACACACACACACAGGTGCATTGGCAAGTACAAGGTTACAAGAGGGTGTGTTTTGCGCCAAGTAATGAGGAGAGTCCCACTTCATTTCTCCCTCGATAACTGGACGTGATCCGTCCCAACACACGAGGGAGGCACAACGCCCCCTTCCCCCATCAGCTCCGCCACCCCTCCCAAGGACACTGTGATTACCAGAGAGAGAGAGAGAGAGAGAGATGGTGGTGAAAGATGAAGGACTATGACTGATTATGTGTGTTTTTATTAGTATACATTTCTATATATATTGCGTCTCTCTCTCTCTCTCTCTCTCTCTCTCTCTCTCTCTCTCTCTCTCTCTCTCTCTCTCTCTCTCTCTCTCCGATCCAGGAATACCCTCATCTGGATCAAGCTAGTCTGTCCTATATCTCATTAGAACCCAAGGCAGGAAAGAAATGTTATTCTGATTTCCGTGGCTGAGATGAAGATAAGAGATTACTAATAGCGTCATTGACCCCACGGAGAGAGAGAGAGAGAGAGAGAGAGAGAGAGAGAGAGAGAGAGAGAGAGAGAGAGGTGGGAGTTTGATGGACTTAAATTGACTGAACGATACGAAGTGACGCAATGGAAAAGTTATATAGTAATGAATAAATGAAAATAAAAGTTGTAAGTTCAAAGGAGGACGAGTACTGGATGACCTTCAGAGTGGCAGAAGTGGTAGTAGTTAATGGGTCTCTCTCTCTCTCTCTCTCTCTCTCTCTCTCTCTCTCTCTCTCTCTCTCTCTCTCTCTCTCTCTCTCTCTCTGTTCACTTATTCAGGTTTATACGTCTCCAAATGTTTTATCTATCCATCTATCAATTTATTTGTCTGTCTGTATGTCTGTCTGTCTTTCTACCTGTCTGTCAGTCATTCAACCAAACAATATCGAATCATCTAGCCATTTATCTATCTATTTATCTATCTGCCAGTATATTTATCAGTACATCCAGCCATTCATCTCTTGATCTGTCTATCTATCTATCTATCTACCTATCTATCTATCTATCTATCTACCTACCTTTCTATCTATCTACCTAACTACCTACCTATCAACCTATCTATCTTCCTACCTCAATATTTAAGTACCAATTTAAGCACCTTACATATAAAAAAACCCGGCGATATCACGGGATGATATGAAAAGGGATAGAGATGATAAGAGACACAAGGAATGAAGGAGGTTGTCGTGCGTCTATCAGTGCACCGAATGACAATGGCCACTGATGCTTCAGGAGATGACGAAGGAAAGGGTGATACAGCTGATAGCCAAGTAGAAGATAAGGGAACAAAGAAGTTAATGGATGGATGGTAGATTTTTAAATATGTGTGTGTGTGTGTGGGTGTGTGTGTGTGTATCTATTTGGTATGTCATGTTTGTTTCCTCCTTTTGTTTGTGTAGTTTACTTATTTGTTTGTTAGGTTTTCTTTCCAGCTATGTTGTTTGTTTATCTATCTGTCTATCTTTCTGTCTGTCTGTCTGTCCGTCTGTCTGTCTGACTTTCACACCAATGACGTAAGGTGTGGGGATAAATACAGTCACCATACACCTTGAAATTGTAAAAAAAAAAAAAAAAAAAGAAGAAGAACCTGCAAATAATAATAATTCAAAAAATTCCAGGTATTCCCCACTCTCTCTCTAAATTTATCAACCAAAAGTGCATTTCTAGAGGCGCCGGGATTCCCTCCTGTGATATCTTATTGGTTCTTGAGCTTTTTTCAATTTTTTTCTCATGCTCCGAAATGATACGCTTTCTAAAGCAAGTTTGATATTTTTACTCCTCTTGGTTATTATTATTATTATTATTATTATTATTATTATTATTATTATTATTATTATTATAGTTATTATTATTATTATTTTTTTGTATTATTGTCTTTTATTGGCAACTTAAAACCGTCAGTCCTTAATAATTAGTGAAGCGTGATGTATGTAAGTTTTCGTAAATATTTACCGTACAATGGAAGGGAAAAGTACCTGCCAAAAATGTATGCACACACACACACACACACACACACACACACACACACACACACACACACACACACACACACGTTCATTATCGCCTCTACTTCTTCTGTCAATACCATCTGTGTGTGTGTGTGTGTGTGTGTGTGTGTGTGTGTGCGCGTGAGAGAGAGAGAGAGAGAGAGAGAGAGAGAGAGAGAGAGAGAGAGAGAGAGAGAGAGAGAGAGAGAGAGAGAGAGAAACAGAATCAGAAATACAAGAGACAGGGCCAAATAGACAGACAGAGAACAAAAAGAAAAGAAAGAGACAGAAAGAAAAGAGAAAGAGAGAGAGAGAGTACAAGGAACAATAAAGAGGGAAAAAGACGTAGAGACGAGGATGGAAGACTAGCGAGGAAATGCAAAGAGAAAAGAGGAGAATGAAAGAGATCAAAGAGAGGAGGAGTCCAAATGTAGTTAACGGTGACACGGAGGAGGAGGAGGAGAAGGAGAAGGAGGAGGAGAAGGAGAAGGAGGAGGAGGAGGAGGAGGAGGAGGAGGAGGAGGAGGAACTACGGAACAATGAAAGAAGACAGTTACGTATCATTCTTGCAGCAGGAGGAGGAGGAGGAGGAGGAGGAGGAGGAGGAGGAGGAGGAGGAAGGGAGAGGGTGATACAGCAGGCAATTGGCGGAAGGGAGAAGGAAGAAGAGAATAAGGTAAAGAAAATGGAGGGAAAAGGAGAATGGTGGGAAAAAATTCACAGAAAAAGAGGGAAGTAAAATAAAAGAGTAAAGGAAGTGAAGAGGAAGAGATAAAGGGGAACGTGAAGGGAGAAATAAGGAGGAAAGAAGGAGGAGGAGGAGGAGGAGGAGGAGGAGAGAGAAGAGGAAAGGTCACATTAGTATTAACAGTCAATTCCCCCTTCGTGAAATATTAATTTAATGATAATCGATTAAGATCCGTATAAGAGGAGGAGGAGCAGGTGGAGGAGGAGGAGGAAGAGGAGGAAGAAGAGGAGGAGGAGGAGGAGGATAAAAGTTAGAGTCATGACAGGACAAGAGAACAAAATAAATGAGATTAAAGAAGTAAAACAGGGAAAGGAAATTCATTTACGATACTGAGGAAAAAAATAAGCAGAGACGGAGGAGGAGGAGAAAGAAAAAAAGAACAAGAACAAGAACAAGAGCAGGAACAAGAAAAGCAAGAAAGGAGAAAATAAAAAAGGAGCAGGAAAGGAGAAAGTGAAATGACGAAAGAAACAACAACAACAACATCATCATCATCACCACCACCACCAAGACAAACACAACAAACATAACCACTAAGCAAAATAATAAAAAATAAACAGCACAGTGAAGAAGAACCCGATGGGACGACAAAGCAAAGGAAAACCCCCCTAAAAAAAAAAAAAATCAAGTGAGGGGGGAGGAGGAGAAAAACGGGCATGGGAAGGTGGGAAAGCAGGAAGGGAGGGAGAGCAAGCACGGTCACGTAGCCAGATTCCCCTGCACGCCTGACACCACACCTGCCTGGCCAGACACAGCTGTTTCGGCCCCGCGACCTGGCTGCCCTCTTGAGTCGAGCCAAGAGAGAGAGAGAGAGAGAGAGAGAGAGAGAGAGAGAGAGAGAGAGAGAGAGAGAGAGAGAGAGAGAGAGAGAGAGAGGAAGAGGAGGGAGGTAAAAGTCTTCCCGTGTGTGTGTGTGTGTGTGTGTGTGTGTGTGTGTGTGTGTGTTAGTAAGAATTTGTTAGTTGCTTGTGTTTAATATTGGTCTTTATAGATTTTTGCTTCATTTTACTCTGTTTTATTTATTTGTTTATTTATTTATTTCTCTCTTGCTTTATTTCTTTATCCCTTCTCATTTCTTTCCATCGTTCATTCTTGCCATATTGTCTTTTTTTCTTTCCATTGATTTAAGTTTTCTCTGTCTCTCTCTCTCTCTCTCTCTCTCTCTCTCTCTCTCTCTCTCTCTCTCTCTCTCTCTCTCTCTCTCTCTCTCTCTCTCTCTCTCTCTCTGACCTTGAAGAAAAGTGACATCCATGCCTGAAGGTTACGTGTTTCGACATTCATCAACACACCAACAGTTTACCTTTCTCTCTCTCTCTCTCTCTCTCTCTCTCTCTCTCTCTCTCTCTCTCTCTCTCTCTCTCTCTCTCTCTCTCTCTCTCTCTCTCTCTCTCACATATCCATTCTTCCCGCTCTACTGAAGGATATGATAATCACTTCACCTCAGTGCACAGAAAACCTGCAGTGATACAGTGCCTCGTCATTCCTTCTTCCTTCCCCCATTTCCCCTTCCTTCCACCCCTCCTTCACCTTCCCTTCTTCCTCCCTCCAACCCTCCTCTTCTCTTCCTTCCCCGTAGTGCCTCGCCATAACTCTTTTTTTTTTTCCTCCCTCATGTCCTTTTCTACTCCTCACCTTCGTTTCTTATTCTTTCCAGCCCTCATCTTCTTTTTCTTTCTTCCTTACGTCCTCCTCTGCTCTTTCCTTCTTCCTCCCTTCAGCCCTCCTCTTCTCTTCCTTTCCTATACACTCACTAATACTAAGTATCCACCCGTATGCTTCTCTCTCTCTCTCTCTCTCTCTCTCTCTCTCTCTCTCTCTCTCTCTCTCTCTCTCTCTCTCTCTCTCTTAGCTATCTAGGAAAAATGTTTGCCGTTCCTGCCATTATTGCTTTTCCTTACTTTTTCACCATTTTTTTCCTCTAATTTTCGTGCGCTTGTGTGTGTGTGTGTGTGTGTGTGTGTGTGTGTGTGTGTGTGTGTGTGTGTGTACAAACTTTGCAGAATAACCAGTCTTGAATTATAGGAAACGGGAAACGCTTCTCTCTACCACGGAGGTCTCTGGTTGATGTGCCTGGGCCGGCCTGCCTCACTGCTTCCTGGTGGCGGGCTGCTTGCTTGACCCAGGCCCCGGGACAGCGACAGGCCGGTGACAGGACAGATCAGGAAGCAGAAAGTTTAAGACGGCACCAAAGAGAGAGAGGGAGGGAGAGAGAGGAGAATATTGGTGATGGTGGTGGTGGTGATAATAAGAGTAATAGTAATAATATTGATAATAATAATAAGTGATAAAAAATAGCAGTAGTAGTAGTAGTAGTAGTAGTAGTAGTAGTAGTAGTAGTAGTAGTAGTAACAGTAGTAGTAGTAGTAGTAGTAGTAGTAGTAGTAGTAGTAGTAGTAGTAGTAGTAGTAGTAGTGTACTTCATGAGACACTTGAAAAAAAAAACAGCAAATGACGAAATTGGAGGGTACACTTAAATGTTTCATATTACTGACACGTTCTCTCTCTCTCTCTCTCTCTCTCTCTCTCTCTCTCTCTCTCTCTCTCTCTCTCTCTCTCTCTCTCTCTCTCTCTCTCTCTCTCTCTCTCTCTCTTGAACTCTAAACAAATCAGTGTGCTCCGTTGCAAACACACACTATTGGAGCGGTTCCTGGCGTGGTCAGCGGGACAGGATGTGGTGGAGTTAATTACCGTTCAGCAGGGACGCACTAACAATATAAAGAGGTTAGTTTGGTTTCAGTTCGTTTGATATTGTTTACTGTTGTTCCTTTTGGTATCGTATAATATTTTACTAGAGCAGTTTTTTTTTTCGTTATGACATATCAAGTAAATATATAAACAAGATCTTTATTAGTAAATATGCATTGTTATTTATAAATCGTGAATATTTTTTTTTGCTTTTTCATTTATCTTTTTTTTTTTATGTGTGAGTGTGTGTGTGCGTGTGTGTGTGTGTGTGTGTGCGTAATCCTAATGCAGTCTGTTTTCTAAATGTTTGCGTCCCTGAAGTAAACACGTGCATGTAATTGGCGGGGATGGAAAAATAACACTTAATTTTTTCGTTCTTCCTTTAAGCATTGCAAGAAATTACCAGTTTGTTGGTGATGGAAGGTGACCGCTAGAGTGTGCGGCGTAGGAGGAGACCTGGAGGAGGATGACACACACACACACACACACACACACACACAAAGGCGACTAGCTTTATAAAGTAATCATACTAGCACACACACACACACACATATGCACACAAACACACACTCACATACAGACAGTCTCTCTCTCTCTCTCTCTCTCTCTCTCTCTCTCTCTCTCTCTCTCTCTCTCTCTCTCTCTCTCTCTCTCTCACTCACAGGTGGCAGTTAGAAGGTTTAAGGCTGGAAGCTGCAGAACCCTTGATCTTATAAGTCCCTGTGTCCTTATGTTCTTGCCTCTACATTCACCTTGTTCTCCTTCGCCGCCTCCTCCACTCTCTCTCTCTCTCTCTCTCTCTCTCTCTCTCTCTCTCTCTCTCTCTCTCTCTCTCTCTCTCTCTCTCTCTCTCTCTCTCTCTCTAGAAGTAATTATCTTCATACTGTATACATCTCTCTCTGATTCTCTCTTTTTATTGTTTATTCTCTTCTCTCGATCAACATGTTATTGATACGGTGTTCTTTTATTTATTGTTTCCCTGATGTGTTTGGTTCATGATTACATTCGTCGCGTGATAATGGTATAAAAGGTACATTTCTCTTTCTTTTTTTTTTGTATTCTTTTTTCTCAGTGTTTGTGTGTGTGTGTGTGTGTGTGTGTTTTTTTTTTTTTTTTTATATATATACATTCGCTTTGTTTACTTTTCGTGGAATTTCCTGCTCTGTGAAGTGAGAAGGGTACTAAAGAGATGAGGCATTGCTCTCTCTCTCTCTCTCTCTCTCTCTCTCTCTCTCTCTCTCTCTCTCTCTCTCTCTCTCTCTCTCTCTCTCTCTCTCATTAAAACATTTTCTTGCATACATCTTACATTTTCATCTCATTTTCTCATTCTTAATCATCCATTCTCTCTCTCTCTCTCTCTCTCTCTCTCTCTCTCTCTCTCTCTCTCTCTCTCTCTCTCTCTCTCTCTCTCTCTCCCTCCCTGTAACCAGCTGGATTCGGTTATCGGGTTCTTTCACAGGTGTTCTGCTCTCCCACACACTCACATCTGCTCTCTCCCCTCCACCCTTCACCCCTTCATCCCCACCCACCACTGCCACTGACACGACCTTTGTAACCTGCGTCATCTCCCCACACCAAACAGTTGTCCCAGCCACCTGTTCCTACCTGTCGTTACGCCTACTATAAGTCTTCTGCAGCTTTTCTATATAGGTGTAAATTTTTCCATTGGCTAACTTTTGTCTCTGCCTCTTGTTCTTTCTTCTGCCGCTCACCTTTTGCCACTCACCGATTTCTTCCTGTTTCTAGTTTATCACCCTTTTTTTTTTTTTTTTTTGTATGGGGGCGTGTGGGTTTTTTTTTTTTCTCTTTTCTGCTGTTCTCTTTCCATTTTCTTTTCCTTTTTCTTTTCTTTTATTTGGGTTTCATATGTATGCGTAGTTATGAACGTTACTGGAAGAGAGAGAGAGAGAGAGAGAGAGAGAGAGAGAGAGAGAGAGAGAGAGAGAGAGAGAGAGAGAGAGAGAGAGAGAGAGAATACTACATAATAACGCAAAATAAGATTATAAACATAAATAAACCACCACCACCACCACCACCACCACCATCAACAACAACAGCAACAACAGCAACAACAACAACAACAACAACAACAACAACAACAAAACTACCAATCAGCAACATCCACGCAACTGACTTCCGGTTATCTGCGCTGCTCACCGTCCCCCCGGTAGATAACACCCCCCCATATCCCCTTACCCCCACCTTCCTCCCTCTTCCCTCCTCTCCCTTTTCCTCTTTCCCCCCTCCCTCCTCCACATGCTCCTCTCCTCCCCTCATTTATCTCCCCTCTCACCCTCCCTTCCTTCCGCTGTCAGAGAGAGAGAGAGAGAGAGAGAGAGAGAGAGAGAGAGAGAGAGAGAGACTGACTATGACCTTCACCCTAATTGACCTGACCTGACCCAAGATAAAAGTCTGTAGGCCTATCTTTTTAAATTTGTCCCTTATCTTCTCTTCACAAATACCACAGACTTTGATTCATTAATTGTTGTTATTTTGTTTTATCATCGCTATTATAGTTTCGTTTGTTTTGCTTTCGTTTTGTTTTGCTTAATTTTGCAGCTTACTCGCATTAAGTCCTTCACATTCCTCTCCTTCATTTGTTTAACAGAATGTGCATAATTTTCAGTCTTGGTCATAACACAAGATAAACGTTCAAGAAATGTTCACTTCTTTAACAACTTCATCCTTGGTTGTTAAGTTGTGCAGGGATAATAACTTAGCCCCAGACATGAGAAACGCTCCATAAACTTCATTTCTCTCAAGTCACTTTACACTTTTTAACAGTTTCATCACCCCAGTGAATCATAAACTTCACTTTTCTCTAATGATTTTATTTTTTTTAAGTTCCTTCGCTCCACCAAACCATAAACTTCTATTTTTTTTTTTTTACTAACTTTATTCTTTTAACAATTTCATCTCTCCAACGAATTATAAACATCATTTTTCTTTAATTACTTCATTGTTTTGACAGATCTTTCCCTCCACCAAATCATAAACTTCACTTTTCACAATTTCTTTTAACAGTTTCATCCCCCACCAAACCATTTTTTTCTGTAATCACTTCATTCTTTTCAACACTCTCATCCCTCCAGCCAACTCACTCCCAGCAAGGATACTCCATCACTTCAGCTCTCACTCTCTCACTCTCACATGCCCTGCTCTCTCACCACGACAATTTTTAAAGGCCAAGGCGACGATAATTTAGGTTTTCAAAGGTGATTTTCTTAGTGGTAATGTAAATCCTTTGCTAATCTGCCTCTGGTATCATGAAAATATCCTTTGAAAAGCCCTTACAATTTCCACTAGAGTCTGTTGAAAATAATAGAGATAAGGTACCAGTGCTTCAGAATACAGTCTTTGTTCTCTCTCTCTCACACAAGGAATATTTTTAAAGCCCACAGAGATGAATAGCTGGGTTTTCAAGGATGCTTTAGCCACTGACAACACAGAATCCTTGTTTAACTTCTTACCACAATCGTGAAAACACTCTTGAAGGACCCTAATGTCTGCCACTACAGCCTGTCAAAGAGGTAGCTAAAAAATGAAGCCGCCACGTTTCAGAGTACGAAAGTTTCTCCCACCACCGCCAGCATAGCACCCAACCACACTGGAATCCTTCACCTTTTTTCCCCCTTTAAAACCGTCACCTTTGCCTCTGCCCGCTCATGCACCGTCCTGACTGACCCTCCTCACCTTCAACCCTGCCTGCCTGCCTGACTGCCTAGCTTCCCCCTGCGAGGCCACAACCACCACCACCACCACCACCACTTCAAGGTCACACCAGAAAGATTTTTAGGGACTGACTCAAAGCAGTGATGTCATATTGAACAATTTCATGACGTCATTGTCTTGTACTACCTCCTCCTCCTCCTCCTCCTCCTCCTCCTCCTCCTCCTCCTCCTCCTCCTCCTCCTCCTCCTCTCTTAGCATTCCTCCATTACCTCCACACCTCCATCCAGTCTCTCCTTCTCACTTGCCCTGCCGACCCTCAAAAGTCCTCATGCGTGCGAGAGAGAGAGAGAGAGAGAGAGAGAGAGAGAGAGAGAGAGAGAGAGAGAGAGAGAGAGAGAGAGAGAGAGAGAGAGAGAGAGAGAGACGGACGGGGTATGCAGACAGAGCAATGCCCGCTGAGAACAGGAGGTGGAATAGGAGGAGGAGGCGGAGAAAGAGGAGGAGGAGAAGAAGAAGAAGAGGAGGAGAAGGAGGAGGAGGAGGAGGAAGAGGAGGGAATAGTCCTGGGCTCCTGGCAAACTCATCAAGGGGAGAGGGAGGAAGTAAAGGGAACCAAAGGAAGGCAGACAGACGGATGGAAGAAGGAAGAGAGAGAGAGAGAGAGAGAGAGAGAGAGAGAGAGAGAGAGAGAGAGAGAGAGAGAGAGAGAGAGAGAGAGAGAGAGACGAAAGAAAAACAAACACAAAAAAGAGTAAAAATAATAGAGGAGAAATTAATATAAAAAAAAAACAGAGAAAAAGTAAATCTGATGAAAAAAAATGTGAGAAAGTGGAAATGAAAGCTACAACAACAACAACAACAACAACAACAGCAACAACAACAACAACAACAACAACAACAACAACAACAACAACAACAACAACAACAACAACAACAATAATAATAATAATAATAATAATAATAATAATAATAATAATAGTAACAATAACGCCAACATTTTCGGATGGCGGAGAGAAGAGAAAGCTTAAATATAAAAACCAGGAGGGGAAAAAATTGACGGAAGGAGGGAGAGAGAGAGGGAGGGAGAGGGAGAAGGAGGTGAGGTGAAAGACAAGGACATTCTAGGGAGGGAGGGAGAGATGGGGAGAAGGAGGGAGAGAGAGAGAGAGAGAGAGAGAGAGAGAGAGAGAGAGAGAGAGAGAGAGAGAGAGAGAGAGAGAGAGAGAGAGAATACTACATAATAACGCAAAATAAGATTATAAACATAAATAAACCACCACCACCACCACCACCACCACCATCAACAACAACAGCAACAACAGCAACAACAACAACAACAACAACAACAACAACAACAAAACTACCAATCAGCAACATCCACGGAGAGATGGGGAGAAGGAGGGAGGGATGGAGTCAAGGTGAAGATTACACACACACACACACACACACACACACACACACACACACACACGAGAGAGAAGACTTAACACTCTGCCTAATGTACCATTTCCACACACACAAACACACAAACACACACACACAAAGTTTTTTTTCATTTCTCTCCCTCCAATTTTAATAGTTATTCTCTCTTTAAAAAACAATAAACATCAGCTTTCAACCAGCGCCTCTCCTTAAGATCCTTCCTTAAGATTCCCTTCAGACAGTCCCCTGCCACGTTCCCTCGCTTTGGGGGAAGAGGAAGGAGTAAGCAAAGGGAGCGAGGAAAGAGGGAGAGGGAGGAGAGAAGGAATGACGGAGGGAGAGGTAATGGAGGTGAGGTAATAATCATGGTATCATTTTATCGTTACGTACCAAGAAAGTGTTATCCGGACTTCCCCGTCTCTCTCTCTCTCTCTCTCTCTCTCTCTCTCTCTCTCTCTCTCTCTCTCTCTCTCTCTCTCTCTCTCTCTCTCTCTCTCTCTCTCTCCTTGCCTGTCCACTTTCACTCTCTTTACTCTCTCGCATATATTTCTTACACTTTCCTCTCTCTCTCTCTCTCTCTCTCTCTCTCTCTCTCTCTCTCTCTCTCTCTCTCTCTCTCTCTCTCTCTCTCTCTCTCTCTTTCTCATTACATTTTCCTGCCTCTCCTCGTAACTTCTATTGTTCCTCTCTCTTTTCCTCCTTTTTCTGTTTCACCGAGACACACAAGAGCCACGCAGTTTTCTTGTTTACTTATTTACATGAAGGACAAAACATTGATAGTATACATTATTCATATGTCCACTAGCTATTAGTTTTTCTCCATCCTTCCTTGTCCAGAGAGAGAGAGAGAGAGAGAGAGAGAGAGAGAGAGAGAGAGAGAGAGAGAGAGAGAGAGAGAGAGAGAGAGAGAGAGAGAGAGAGATTACATGAGAATAGACAGCTACTTGTATGCAAGGTTATCTGTTTATCTATTTACACTACTTCTGGTAAACTATGCGTGGGAGAAGAGAGAGAGAGAGAGAGAGAGAGAGAGAGAGAGAGAGAGAGAGAGAGAGAGAGAGAGAGAGAGAGAGTAAAGAAGCTGAGTAACAGGGGAACGTGAGAGGGAGAAATGGGAGGAGGAGAGAGAGAAAAAAATGAGAGTAACACATAGACACACAGACAGACAGACAGGCCGACGGACAGACAGACAGACAGACACAAGACTAAGCCTCAAGTCCACCACCACCACATCCTTCCCAGACACACCTGTATATTCCAAGTAATTAGCTTACCTGACCTTAGTAAGAAACTCACCACACCTGTCTGACTCCTCTCCTCTTCCTCCTCCTCCTCCTCCTCCCGTACCTCAAGTATTTCCTCAGCCTCGCGACCTTCCCCCAAGGTCGTCTTAGTCTCCTTCACCCCGACAGGTCCTCCACTGTGTCCTCTCCCCTTGATTCTTTTTATCTATCTACTTTTTTTTTTTTAACTGCCCTCCTTTACGTGTCGCTCCCTGTCTCCCTCCGTCGCGGCCCCACGTGTACTGTCTTCTTGTCTTCTTGTCCTCCTCTCTCTTTTCCCTCTTTATTTATGAGGGGAGATGGGAGTTGCTGGGGTTTATGTCATATCTTTGGTTTTGTTTTAGTTGTTTTGTAGGGTTCTCCGCT
>NC_087160.1:21214431-21216931 GCF_035594125.1 Scylla paramamosain
GTGTGTGTGTGTGTGTGTGTGTCGTGATGCGTGTCATATAAACCTTGCGTGACATTTTCCTGCGAAGTAATGAGGCGCTGGAGAAAGTTGAAATTCAAAAAGACGAAGGCCAAGAAGAGGAGGAAGACGAGGAGGGGGAAGAAAAGGAGGAGGAGGAGGAAGATGATGATGAGGAAGGAAAGAAGAAGAAGAAGAAGAAGAAGAAAAAGAAGAAAGGAAAAAAGAAAGCGAAAAAACAGAAAAAAAGAAAAGAAAAAGAGACTTAATGGGAGTGATAACAATAACAATAATAATGACCATGAAAAAAGAAAAAAAAGACACAAATCTCATACAATTACAAAACCGACACAACCTAAAAATACCACCACCACCACCACCACCACCATCACCACCATCACCACCATCACCACCACCACCATCACCACCTTGACAAATTAATTACCAACAGGTCAGGTGCAGACAGATCCCATTATAATAACCCAAGACAACGACAAAACCTTTCCCTGACATTCACACCTTGAGAACAAAGCAGAGAGAGAGAGAGAGAGAGAGAGAGAGAGAGAGAGAGAGAGAGAGAGAGAGAGAGAGAGAGAGAGAGAGAGAGAGTGGCAAAATTGTAGTGGAGTGAATGAATGAGTGAAGCCAGAGTAAGTGAGACAAGAAAGGAGGAATCAAGACACAAGAGAGGCGTCTGATGAAACATTTAACACAGCTCAGCCACTCCAGCACCTGAGTAACGTGTTGGTGTATGAAAGCACGACCCTTGCGTGATGTTTACCTGGTGGAGCATGAATATTTATAGAAAACGACATGGCAGGGAAAGGTAAAGAGGAGGAGGAGGAGGAGGAGGAGAAGGAGGAAAAGGGAAGGGGGAAAGGAAGGGAAGGTGGTGGTGGTGGTGGTGGTAGAGGTGGTGGTGGCTATCTGGACTGTTCTGTAGCTTTTCTCTCTGTTTTCAGTTTTTTTTTTTTTTTTTTTCGTTTATTTATTATTGAGGAAAATGAGAGGGAAAGGTCACGTGCTCCTTTTTTCTGTTAACCTTGCGATGTTATTTTTAATTTTCTGTTCAGTTCTTTTACTTTCATTCCTAAAAAAAAAAAAAATATTCATACCTTACTGATTTTTATTGACTTTCTTTTCTTCAGTTTCTTTTATTTTTCTTTTTACTTTTTTTTGGCTACTGAATTTTTTTTAACGTACTTTCTTATATGAACCTCTTGTGTCTTCCTTTTCAGGTTATTTATTTATTTATTTATTTTTATTTATTTATTTATTTTTTGTTAATGAGAGAGACTTCACTATTGGTACGTTACACTCTTTCTTGCAAACTTATTCGAACACTTTCTTTCTCGGTTCTGGCTGAAGCAAGGCGGGAGTTGGGGGAGTGGGTGGAATGGCTGGACTCGGTGGATGGGCATTGAGGAGTGTTATCAATGTGGCAGCGGAGCATGACTCTTTCCTGCGCGATAATGAAGTGAGGGAGAAAGTTGTGCGCCGTGGGACTGGAAATTAAAAAAGAGAACCACAAGAGAGAGAGAGAGAGAGAGAGAGAGAGAGAGAGAGAGAGAGAGAGAGAGAGAGAGAGAGAGAGAGAGAGAAAGCATAATTTGCACTATTTAAGATAGAACAAAAAAAGCACCTTCTTAACCATTTTCATGCGGAAGGAGGTCATAGTAGAAAAAGATAATGCTGCTGTAAACTGTAGTAGTAGTAGTAGTAGTAGTAGTAGTAGTAGTAGTAGTAGTAGTAGTAGTAGTAGTAGTAATCATATCACTTTCAGTATTATATAACTGGTAAAATGCCCCTCGTCCCTCGTGTGTGATAACGAAAGAAACACCAATTCAAGCCCTCCTCGTCACCAGCCTTATTCCACTCTAACCAGTCCTCCCACACTGAGCTACTCCAGTTACCCTCATACCCTCTCTGTCCGGCACCTCCCCTTCACATCCACTGGCTCATCATCTGCCTTGTTTTGCTCATACCATCCCCTTCATCCCCATTCATCTTTCTACATATGTACCTCCTTTTCAAATTCCCTTTTTCCCCCTACTTTCGAATCCAAATGTCTCTTTACCCTCAAATTTGCTTACAGTATCCTCTTCCGGAATCCCTTGCTCTCTTTGACGTCTAACATGGGAGGGTGTTAAGCACTTCCAATCTCTCTAGTTGTGTTATCAGCGTTCGTAAGACCTTGCCAGTGATAAGACGAATCTCCTAGTGTGTATGAGAGAGAGAGAGAGAGAGAGAGAGAGAGAGAGAGAGAGAGAGAGAGAGAGAGAGAGAACATAAGAACATAAGAACATAAGAAATAAGGGAAGCTGCAAGAAGCGACCAGGCTTACACGTGGCAGTCCCTGTATGAAACACTCCTACCTATTTCCATCTGTTATCCCCATCCATAAACTTGTCTAATCTTCTCTTAAAGCTCTCTAGTGTCCTGGCACTAACTACATGATTACTGAGTCCGTTCCACTCATCTACCACTCTATTTGAGAACCAAT
>NC_087160.1:21221931-21224431 GCF_035594125.1 Scylla paramamosain
ATCAGAGAGGCCAGTAAGTCTGCGAAGGATGTAAAGGTCAGTTGCCCGCCTAAAAATCCTTGCAAATCCTCTGTGATGATCCTCCTCCTCCTCCTCCTCCTCCTCCTCCTCCTCCAGTTCATCGACCTATGCTTCATCCCATCATCATAAAGGGGCATTTTTTACCTCAGTCGTGTCTCCGCCAGGCCAGTGGTGTCCCCCTACACTGCAGGGACGGCCCGGTTCAGGAGGCAGTCTTGTCACTAGGTGTCTCTCCATAAGTAAGAAAAAAATAGCGCCTCTAGAACAATTCCAACACCTGCAGCATGATTGAGTAGTGAGTCATAAATGTTTACGATCCGAATTAGGTAACACTTTGGTCTGTATGTAAACGCGTGTAGTATGCGTAGCAAGGTAAAATATTGCTCTTCACGTATATGTGCGTAATAATTATTAACAGATTTGAAAACTCAGAAGTACTGCAAATTGTGATGGATCATTATATACCACACCTTCAAAGTTACGGATTAGTTACAAGATTGCGTCGCAGCAAATTTGGAAACTGAAGTATTGACTGGCAGGTCATTATCATACTCTCAGAGCTACGCAGCGGTGGTGGGACGCGCCAACTGGAGACTTCACTACCAAATTTAACTTAACCGATTACACGATAGTCAGTTCTCAGATAATACAATCTATGAAGGTCTTAAGATTCTCCGCTCTCAGTAACTTTCATTGAACTTGCGTGGAAACAGAATATCAATAATGTGGATGCAGTCTTCATTGAAATTTAATGATATAATAAAGTAATATTTGTATTAATCGATGTATCACCAGTGTGTGTGTGTGTGTGTGTGTGTGTGTGTGTGTGTGTGTGTGTGTGTGTGTGTGTGTGTGTGTGTGTGTGTGTGTCTGTGTGTGTCTTTCTGAAGGAGAATTAGGAAAAACAGAGAGAGAAAAAAAAACTTTATGTAATGCCTGTAGAGAGTGAGCTCAATAATGACACAAGCGCCACTCATAATAGATCATTAAAAAAAAAAGAAAAGAAAAAGAGAGAGAGAGAGAGAAAAAAAAAAACACCTGAAGCATTTCCATTGTCACTGCGCACCTGGTGAGCAAATTAAAACCCAGCTTGTATTATTCTGCAGCCCTGACCTGAATATTAACTGACATCTCTGGTCTTAAAAGATTATTTTCAATGGAAAAATTATCCACTCATTACTCATCACCCTACCTGATATTTTTTCCTACGTGATTTTCAGTACATTTTTTTTCCCCTGAACATTAATATAATCAGGCATAAACATTAATTACCATCCATTGTTTAAAAGACATAAGAACATAAGAACATAAGAAATTAGGAAAGCTGCAAGAAGCGACCAGGCTTACACGTGGCAGTCCCTGTATGAAATATACCTACCTATTTCCGCCTATCATCCCCATTCATAAACCCGTCTAATCTTCTCTTAAAGCTCCCTAACGTCTTAGCACTAACAACATGATTACTGAGTCCGTTCCACTCATCTACCACTCTATTTGAGAACCAATTTCTTCCTTTATCTTTCTTAAACCTAAATTTTTCAAGCTTGAACCCGTTTACTTCTTGTTCTATCCTGGTTGCTAATCCTAAGAATTTTGCTTACATCCCCCTTGTTATAACCCTTATACCACTTAAAGACTTCTATCAGGTCCCCTCTTAAACTACGTCTCTCTGAAGAATGTAAATTTAACAGCTTCAGTCTCGCCTCGTAAGGAATACTCCTCATCCCCTGTATCCTTTTAGTCATTCTCCTCTGTACTGATTCTAATAGACCTGACATCGAGGTACGAAGTCAGTTAATCTTTCCTACTCACCTTCACTATATTAAACGTTTCCTCTCTATCTGAAACTGATCTTCTTATAATTCATCATGTATCAGAATCCGCGACGAGGCAACCATCATTTAGGACTTGTAAAACACTAAAGCACATTGGAAAAAGGGGAAAAAAGCAAGGATTGTTAATACTTTCGACCGTCACTGTACAGCAAGGGATAATAATAGTGAAGAATATTGGTTACTCTAATGTACTGTGCTTATCAATGCTAGCAGAGATCTATACTACAAAGGAAATAGTGTAATAAATGTAGAAAAATAATGGTTAAGTGTTAGTTCTGTTTTTTTTTTTTTTTTTTTGCGTGTTTATGGCAATGTACAGAGAGCCTCTCTCTCTCTCTCTCTCTCTCTCTCTCTCTCTCTCTCTCTCTCTCTCTCTCTCTCTCTCTCTCTCTCTCTCTCTCTCTCTGTTCAATGCTACCAGAAATCCATGCGTGTAAAATGTGTGAGGTGTGGATATCTTTACTTGCATGTGTATAGTAATGTACAAAGGTGTTTTTTTCCTCTCCCTCTTTTCTTCTTTTTTTCTGGTCTTTTCTTGTCCTTGGCCGGAATTCCCTCTTACATATGAAAAAATGAGGAGAAAGAGAGAGAGGAAAAAAAATGTCCATACGTCCATACTCTCGTGAACGCTGAGTCTCAAAGTG
>NC_087160.1:21231931-21234431 GCF_035594125.1 Scylla paramamosain
GTTTCGTTACTATAAATCGTATTAGGAGAGAAAACAGTATTACGTCAATGATTACTGTTTTAACATTACTACCATAACTACTTTTTCTATATAATGACTTGAATATAAACGTGCATAAACATTATCAAAAATATTCGTACTACTACTACTACTACTACTACTACTACTACTACTACTACTACTACTACTACTACTACTACTACTACTACTACTACTACTTCTTCTTCTACTATTACTACTACTACTACTACTACTAGGAGGAGGAGGCAGTAGACACCTGCCGAAACGATAATTACTCCCAGTGAGGTCTAATGCACTGTTCAGGGTGCTGTGAACTCATCATTAAACCCAGATGTGACCTCACTGAACGTTTCCCTTTGTGTCTCACAACACAAGGGGGCAGTCACAGCCTGCCCTCTAAAGACAACTCTCTTCCTCCACACAAAACTACAAGCACCTAATAACACACACCCTTCACTCAAAAATTTCAAAATTATTATGGCGACTCCTACACCAGCCTCGGAGTCCCCATCTGGGGAGGGGACCATAAATGTCCGCAGGTCGGACTGCCTTTCTGTCGACGACCCTAAGCGTCTTGACACCCCCATCAACTTTTTCTTCATTAACTTCTGCAACATTCGCGATCTAAGATCTAATTTTCAATCTGTAGAACACCACCTCTCCTCTTCTAAACCTCATCTTCTTTTCCTCACTGAAACTCAGGTGTCTGAGGCAACTGACAGTGGCCCCTTTTCTGTTCCCTCCTACTTTCTCTATCCTCATTTTCGATCCAAAGCTGGATGTTGCGTTTATGTGCGCAATGACTTAACCTGCTCTCGTGCCCACGCTCTTGAATCTTCCGAGTTTTCCACCATCTGCCTACGACTACAGAGTCACTCTCAAACTAAATTTATCTGTGCTGTATACCTCTCACCTAACTCCTCTGACTATAAGAAATTCTTTGACTACTTAACTTCCAAAGTGGAGCACATTCTGACTCTCTTCCCTTTTGCAGAGATCTCCATTCTTGGAGACTTCAATGTTCACCACCAGCTTTGGCTTTCCTCTCCCTTCACTGACCATCCTGGTGAACTAACCTTCAACTTTGCTATCCTCCACGACATAGAGCAATTGGTGTAAACACCCTACTCGTATTCCTGACCGTCTTGGAGATACGCCCAACATTCTTGACCTTTTCCTGACCTCTAATCCTTCTGCTTATGCTGTCACCCTTTATTCTCCGTTGGGCTCCTCCGATCACAATCTCATATCTGTATCTTGTCCTATCGATCCAATCCCTCCTCAGGATCCCCCTAAGCGAAGGTGCCTCTGGCGTTTTGCCTCTGCTAGTTGGGGGGGACCTGAGGAGGTATTTTGCTGATTTTCCTTGGAATGACTACTGCTTCCCTGTCAGAGACCCGTCTTTGTGTGCTGAGCGCATAATAGAGGTGATAATGTCTGGCATGGAGGCGTACATTCCTCACTCATTTTCTCGACCTAAACTTTCCAAACCTTGGTTTAACACAGCTTGTTCTCGTGTTATACATGATAGAGAGGTGGCCCACAAAACGTAATTAAGCCTTCCATCACCAGAATCTCATGCACTTTATATTTCTGCCCGGAACCATGCCAAGTCTGTTCTCCAACTAGCCAAAAACTCCTTCATTAACAGAAAGTGTCAAAACGTTTCAAGATCTAACTCCCCTCGTGACTTCTGGCATCTAGCCAAAAATAACTTTGCTTCTTCTTCTTTCCCTCCTTTATTTCAACCAGATGGCACCACTGCTATCACATCTATTTCTAAAGCTGAACTCTTTGCTCAAACCTTTGCTAAAAACTCTGCCTTGGACGATTCTAGGCTTGTTCCTCCCTCTCCTCCACCCTCTGACTACTTCATGCTACCAATTAAAATTCTTCGCAATGATGTTTTCCATGCCCTCGCTGGCCTAAACCCTCGGAAGGCTTATGGACCTGGTGGGGTTCCTCCTATTGTTCTCCGAAACTGTGCCTCCGTGCTTGCACCTTGCCTAGTCAAACTCTTTCAGCTTTGTCTGTCAACATCTACCTTTCCTTCTTGCTGGAAGTTTGCCTACATTCAGCCTATTCCTAAAAAGAGTGACCGTTCTAATCCCTTAAACTACCGTCCTATTGCTTTAATTTCCTGCCTATCTAAAGTTTTTGAATCTATCCTCAACAGGAAGATTCTTAAACATCTATCACTTCACAACCTTCTATCTGATCGCCAGTATGGGTTCCGTCAAGGCCGCTCTACTGGTAATCTTCTGGCTTTCCTTACTGAGTCTTGGTCATCCTCTTTTAGAGATTTTGGTGAAACTTTTGCTGTTGCCTTGGACATATCAAAAGCTTTTGATGGAGTCTGGCACAAAGCTTTGATTTCCAAACTACCCTCCTATGGCTTCTATCCTTCTCTCTGTAACTTCATCTCAAGTTTCCTTTCTGACCGTTCTATTGCTGCTGTGGTAGACGGTCACTGTTCTTC
>NC_087160.1:21239431-21241931 GCF_035594125.1 Scylla paramamosain
TCTCTCTCTCTCTCTCTCTCTCTCTCTCTCTCTCTCTCTCTCTCTCTCTCTCTCTCTCTCTCTCTCTCTCTCTCTCCTTCGAGTACCTTCCAACGCTCCTCCCGCCTCCCTCCTCCTCCTCCTCCTCCTCCTCCTCCTCCTCCTCCGCCATTCCTCTTCTCAACAGGTGTTTCGCCACATGTGGATGCGCACACTTGTTTCTCTCTCTCTCTCTCTCTCTCTCTCTCTCTCTCTCTCTCTCTCTCTCTCTCTCTCTCTCTCTCTCTCTCTCTCTCTCTGGTCGGTATGTACTAGTATGCGTTTCTTTCTCTTTCTTTTTTTTTCTTTTTTTTTGTCATGTTATAATCAAGAAGAGAAGAAAGGAAAGACTAAGGAAAGAAATGAAAGGAGAGGAACAAAGAAAAGCAAGTGCACCTTCATATTTTGTTTATTCTATTTATGTTTTTCTTTGTGTGAGTGTGCGTGTGTAAGAGAAACAGGTACTTTTATTTTTTATTTTTATGTTGTTGTTGTACTTGTTGTTGTTATTGTTGTTGTTGTTGTTACTATTATTATTATTATTATTATTATTATTATTATTATTATTATTATTATTATTATTATTATTATTATCATTATTATTATTATCACCATCATCATCATTATTATCATCATTATCGTCACTATTACTACTACTAATACTACTACTACTACTACTACTACTACTCTTGATGTATATGACAAAATATTACATACATCTTGATATATGGGCCTGTATGGTGCTATGCATAATAGTGAGTGACTTTTACAATACTAAAACATAAAGTAATGGCGCTGTAAAGCTTTACGTGGTGTAGTGCACGTTGTATGGTGTTGCTGACTTGTATAGTGAGTGATAAACTAGTGTACATTAGTGAGGCATGGTGAATGGAATGGTGCGGCATGAGTGGTGCACTGATGTGGTTGGTACGCCTGTGTTCATGTAGCAGGAAGTGTGGCAGTGCATTGACAAACTGAATTATGTGTTTTTAAGCGCTTCAGGCATTCATCAGTAATAATTGGTCCTGTAGTAGAATCCTCATTAAACTGTCAATAAGACCATGAAAACACCATTAAAAACTCCAGTGTAGCAATAGGAGTAGCAGTGTAACAAAACAGTATGATATATATTCTCTAATGCTTCAGGCTTTCATTAATGTTATCCTCACAGCCCACACGGATCACTAGTCAAGTTCTCGTTGGTGTTCCTTCCCATCCGAGGTGTAGAATCTTCATTAAAGTATCACTAAACATGAAAACACCCGTGAAAACTCCAGTAACTTCCACCAAAACCCTTTAACTTTTAAGAATACTGGTCTAAGAAGCACTGTGGTTGTGTAGAAGGACGGTACAATGATATGGTAGAGGTACTGTGTTGTATTGTAGAATCTTCGTTAATTACACTTGAAAACGCCAGTAATTTCCACAAGAACCCTTTAACTTTTAAGAATACAACTCTGAGATGCACCGTAGTCGTGTAGGAGGGTTGTGCAGTAATAGCGTTGTAGTGTAGCATCCTCATTAAACTACGTACCACTTAAACATGAAAACACTAGAACACTAGAACCCATTAACTTCAAGATGCACTGTATTTGAGAAGGAGGACGATACAGTGAAGTGGTGCAGGGTACAGTGGCATGGTGTACCCTCGTCGTGGTGTAGCGTGTAGGGTGTAGTGATGTAAGGCTGTAGTAAAAGTGTAACACGGTGGATCGCCTGAACAAAATACACAAACTAGGGATTTCCATTCGTGAAGTTTATCCCTAGAGACCAAATATTTAGTCTTCCCGCCTGTGAGTCTCCCGTGTGTGTGTGTGTGTGTGTGTGTGTGTGTGTAGAGAGAGAGAGAGAGAGAGAGAGAGAGAGAGAGAGAGAGAGAGAGAGAGAGAGAGAGAGAGAGAGAACGGGTGGGTGGAAAGCGAGGGAGAGAAATGGGGGTGGGGAAGGAGAGGAAGGAAGAAGTGAAAGAGTGTATGTATCACAGACGGTTGAGTATTATAATTCAATTCCATTCTCTCTCTCTCTCTCTCTCTCTCTCTCTCTCTCTCTCTCTCTCTCTCTCTCTCTCTCTCTCTCTCTCTCTCTCTCTCTCTACCCACCTACGCACCCACCTCTTTACACACATACACACACACACACACACACACACACACACACACACACACACACACACACACACACACATGAACAGACCTTGCTAACTAAATTAATGTACGTATTTCTCTCTATTTATGTTTATTTATTTATTTATTTTTTTTTTTTTTAGCATTTTCTATAACCCTATGTTTTTTCCTCTCCTCTTCACCTGTATCTTCACTCATTTACATAGTATTATGCATTCCGTTCTACATTTTTTTTCTTTATTCGTAGTCGCCTTCTCTCTCTTTAATCACTCCGTCCCCCTCCCTCCCTACCTTCGCTTCGCACTTCATTGGCGAAGAAAATGAACACACTTGCGTCTTACAGGTGTTCCCGTCCCTCT
>NC_087160.1:21244431-21284431 GCF_035594125.1 Scylla paramamosain
ATTATTATTATTATTATTATTATTATTATCATCATTATTTGTTATCTATCGTCATTATTAAGCAAGACCTAAGAAACTGAAGTAGTCTGATCATGTTTGGAGTTCTCAGTTAGTATTTGCCAAGTTATTGTTTGTTAACTTCTACATTCTACTTTTAACGGGATCTATTGTGACTCAGCATCTCATCATACTGTTCGTGTTGTTTTAGGAAGGTTATGCCGAGAACTCATGCTTTGGAATCTCCCTCAGGCACGCTCCACGCCGTAAGAAGTAATGTCTAATAAGCAGCATCCATTTAATTTTACACAACAC
This sequence comes from Scylla paramamosain, assembly GCF_035594125.1. Classification (NCBI taxonomy): domain Eukaryota; kingdom Metazoa; phylum Arthropoda; class Malacostraca; order Decapoda; family Portunidae; genus Scylla; species Scylla paramamosain. The sequence goes on from NC_087160.1 coordinate 21,244,744, forward strand.
ACGCTGGATAATTTGAATAGTGTACTCAAAAACGCTCCGCTCTCTCACCATGACTATTTTCAAACCCCATAGAGATGATTAGCCGGGTTCTCTAGTCTTTACCCTGTTAATGATGTAGAAATTTTGTTAATCTCTCACTAGAACCGTAAAAACATCCTTATAAACCCGTGTAACTTCAACTGGAGGCTTTTGAATGTATTGGAGGTGCGGCTCAGAAGAGTCTCCAAATGATATTTTAGTCTAGGGTCATGTCATCATCTTATAGCTAATACTTCCCTCTGTTTATGGTGTTGATTATACGTGCTATGAGAGTCAAATGAACGTGTTGTATTGTAGCGTTATCACTCGCCTTATCGAGCACTGAGGGCCGCGTGTGGAGGGCCGGATGTGCCTCTCGCTGCGGTTGTGCAGCCTTGTGGCGCTTCACTGTGGCAGACCAGCATGAACTGATACAATTAACCCTTCCCACCCCACGGTCTGTTCCCTTCTTACTCCACTGTTTTTCATGTTTTATTTTCTTGCTTTGTGCCCCATCCCTCTCGTTTTTTTTTTTTTTTCCAATTCCTCTTTTTTTTCCTTGCTTTGTATCCTCCTCGTTCCATCTCAATTTTTTTTATACCCTTGCTTTGAAACACCCCCTCCCCTCTCTTTTCTCTCAAGTACTTCCATTTCTGTACTTTCCTTTCGGTAAACTTCAGATAACTTTTAAAAAACCACGGCCCCGTGACATAGCATCAGTCTGATTTAATTCTGAACGTCACTAGATGATTAGGATTACGATGATATTTTAATAATGAAAGGGATTTGAAATTATCTCCTGTTATGTATCTACTACAAGTGTATCTTCATTCATTATGGCTAACTGGTAATTGGTTAATGTTCAAGTATTATCAGCTGTAGTGAATAAGTTAAACGTTTTGAGCTTTTATCAGGACCATTTTGAAAGGGCAGGGAGATGGTGGTTGGTTTTTCTGGTTGTTTTTCCCCAAAGGATGTTGCAAAATCCTTATCAGTTTATCATTAATATCATGAAAACATTCCGAATAAGCCCCAGTAACTTATTGTAAAACTGAGGACAAACAGCCGAGATTTGACGCTGAAATGCTTGAGAACACGAGCACCATAAGCTACCAGAAACAGTATCGTCGCTTCCCTCCTCACTAGCATCCTCATCCCGGCCGTTCCTTTCATCATCCCCTCCCGCATCACCACTATCGTCTTCACCACTAGTTCCATCAGTACCTACATTATCACCATCGCTACACCATCCTAACTCACCACTACTTGTCTAGCTTTATCACTATCACTTTGAAACATGATCAGTGCCTCCTGTCACCATTACCACATGTGTGAAATGACTATAGCCTTCATCACCATCCCCAAGGATCCTCACGCATCCTTGACTCACGCTGTCATCCCATCCACCTAACACTGATGTCACCCACCTCTCCTCATCACCTTATCCTTGCCACCATACGCTCTCACCCTCTCCACTATCACTATTGCCACCCACCACCCCTCCTCACCTCACCACTACCACATCCAGCACTCTGAAAAGAACACTTCGGGACCTTCGTTGTGATCTGTTGAATCAGCTGATTTGTGTCAACAACGGCGAATGTTTTCATCGTCATGGATTCTTGGTGTAAGAAGGTAGAGAGAGAGAGAGAGAGAGAGAGAGAGAGAGAGAGAGAGAGAGAGAGAGAGAGAGAGAGAGAGAGAGAGAGCGTGCGTTCCTCTCATGGTTGGTGGTTGCAAATACTCTTTCCGTGACTTCGCATGTAAAGATACTAGTTTGGTTGGCTATAGAGAAGTTGACAACCATAACTCCCCCTACACACACACACACACACACACACACACACACAGGAAAGCAGACAGATAAATAAGTAGTGATAAAACGAGAATAGTCGAAGCATAATATCAAGAATAAGGCCACACGCACAAACAAACACGCTCACGACACACAGAAAAAAAATAAATAAAAAACTAACGACACGTGCTTCCGGGCAACAGAAACTAGGAAAACACACACACACACACACACACACACACACGGAGGAGGAGGGACGAGGAGGAGGAAAAGCACGTGGTGAAGATCATAAAGATGATAATAGTAAGGTGACCATTAGGATGGTGAGTGGTGGTGATATGTGGTGAGTGGTGGTATGTGATGGTTGAGGTGCCACAGACCTGAACCTAAACACACCAGCACAGACAAATTAAATCCGGCAAACTGAAGCTGCCAGTGGGGTTTGGAGTCACGTCGCCGGTAACACAACATTGTAACTGTCACCTTTCCACCTCACGCATCATTATGACAACACTGTTAACTAGACCAGAGAGAGAGAGAGAGAGAGAGAGAGAGAGAGAGAGAGAGAGAGAGAGAGAGAGAATACTGGGAAGTGGGTGTGAGCGCGGACACTCGTTCGTGATAAGATAAAACACTGTTATGTAACATTGAGAGAGAGAGAGAGAGAGAGAGAGAGAGAGAGAGAGAGAGAGAGAGAGAGAGAGAGAGAGAGAGAGAGAGAGAGAGAGAGAGAGAGATTAGTTACAAAAAACCCAGTCATACACTTTGTGATATTACTACTTCTGTACTGTATTGTGCTGTACTTAGCTTTACCACTACTGTTGAATTCTTACAACAACAGCAGAAGTAAACTAGCAGCAGCAGCAGCAGCAGCATCAATAACAGTAGTAGTAGTAGTAGTAGTAGTAGTAGTAGTAGTAGTAGTAGTAGTAGCAGTAGCAGCAGCAGCAGAAGTACAGTTAGTTGTGCCGACTCACCGCATAGTAGTCGGAGTCCCACAGTTCCTTCAGGTCGTTCTCAGCGAAGTCCGCCAGTGTGCTGTCAATTATATCCATGGTTTCCCCTCGCTGCTGCTGTTTTGTCTGTTGCCTCGTGTTAATTTTCCCCCAGCCAGCCACCCAGTCAATGAGCTCTGGCCAGACTTGATGAGAATGCGCTGGAAATGAAGAAGGTTCGTAGCAAGTCCCGACAGTCGGAGGAAGTCACAAGCGCACACGATCACACACTCAATGCGACTCAGGTGCACGCCGGGGCAGGTGTCATGGGGTGGCGCAGCGAGGAGTAACACAGCCTTCCCGTTCTGCGTCTGGCAACTGACTGGCCTGTGGTAGTGGATTTTACGCTACCTTCTCTTGCCTCTCGCCTCTCACTCGCCCGGGTTCCACCACTCCACACATGTTCGCCCGCAAGAGATGGCAACCTTACATCAACAGGTGCCGTGCCCTCGCGTTTTGACGGACGCGCGGTTAGCAGAACACACTTGTGCAGACGCCGGGATGTTTAAGAACAGGTAGGAATAAAATGCGGTTGGATAATATGTCGTTCTGTGTGAGATATGGTGGCCCGATAATACGAGTACTTGATACATGAAGGGACGATTGAGTAGCGAGGAAAGGATGGAAGAGAGGGAGGAAGGAGAATGTGTGAGCTTAGCTGAGTGCCACAGAACAACTCAACAATGCAGTGAAATATTTCGTGATTTTCCACATGAAGTTTGCGTGTGTATTAAAAAAATCACTGTTCTACACACACACACACACACACCGCTAGACATGTGCGTGACCATTCCCGTTCATGTTAAAATCGTAGAGACTTGAGCCTGAAATAATCTTTTAAAGGACGCAACACTCCCGAATATGCTTAGATGTCACTCTAAAAACCATCTCTCTCTCTCTCTCTCTCTCTCTCTCTCTCTCTCTCTCTCTCTCTCTCTCTCTCTCTCTCTCTCTCTCTCTCTCTCTCTCCCCTGTCCATTCCTCCATGAGAGAGAGAGAGAGAGAGAGAGAGAGAGTATAGCTTTCTCATACAGTTGAAAAAATTATCATACTTAAGACTCAGAAGTGTGTAAATTATTGGCCACCACACCTGATTTTCATGAAACTCTCTCTCTCTCTCTCTCTCTCTCTCTCTCTCTCTCTCTCTCTCTCTCTCTCTCTCTCTCTCTCTCTCTCTCTCTCTCTCTCTCTCTCTCATGGAGGAATGGACACAGAGAGAGAGAGAGAGAGAGAGAGAGAGAGAGAGAGAGAGAGAGAGAGAGAGAGAGTTTCATCATAATCAGGTGTGGTGGGCCAATAATTTACACACTTCTGAGTTTTATGTATGATATTTTTTTTTCAGTTGAAGTCCATGTCCTTTATATTCTAGAAACAAACTTTCGGAAATTATAGCAGTCGAGGTCTAAACTGTGATGCTTTTTGAAATCAAGGAGACGAGAAAGTAAAGCAGAATAAACCAAAATGCCAGCAGGAAGTGTTATGTTGTACTGCAAAAATAAGTAAATAAATTGATAAATGAGTAAAGAAATAACTCAGTGAATACATAAATGAATAATGATTGACATAGGTGATTACATATGATGGCTTCATTTTCTTTCTTTTTTACGTGTAGGTATGCAAAAAAAAGAGAAAGGAAAAAAAAATATGCTTACATTATCGTACATCTTAGAAATCGACCTTAGCTGACGTATAAAGATGGGGAAATATGAATTATGTATTGATTATGGGATGACGGTGCTGATCGTTGGCAGCCTTGTATGTTGTGGTGAGGTGGTGGTGAGGGGGGCTGTGAGGCGTCAAGGTGAAGGGTGAGGGGTGAGGGATGGATGTTTTGTGATGGGACAGGTGCCTCATTGCTCCCTCTTCCCCTCCCTTCTCTTCCCTTCCACTCGTGTCCTCTTCTTTTTTTCTTTCGTCATCTACTTTCTTTCCTTGCTCTCTTGTTGGTTTTTCTTCCATCTCATTGTTTTTTTTTTTTTTTTTTTTTTTATTCATCACCTCTTCCACTTTTCTTTAATTTACCGTTCCTCTATCCTTCCTTTCCACCAGTGTCTTCTTCCTTTCATTTGGTCATTTTCTGCTTTCTTTCCTATTAACATACCTGTTTCCTTGCTTTCTCTTCTTCTTTCTTATTCTTTTCACTCCTCTCCTCTTCTCCAATTTTCTCTCCTTCCCACTTTCTTACCTGTTTCATTGTTCCTCATTTCCCCTCCATATGCATGAGTTCCTTTTCACTTCCACGTCCTCTTTCTCTTATTCTATCTTTATTTTCCCTATTCTTCCTTTAATCTACTTACCTACATCATCACTATTATTTTTCCTAATCTTACTTTTCGTCCTTTCCCTCCTGTGCTCTCTTTCTATTATTTTGCCTTTATTTTCCTTATTTTCTCTCCCATTTACTTACTTATACCACTCCTCTTCTTTTCTGCCTTTTCTTTTTCATTCGTGTCTCCTCTTTCTCTTGTCTTTATTTTCCCTACTCCCTTTCCTTCCCATCTACGTACGTTACATGCTTCCCTTCACGTACCATGAGGAAAACAAAAAATAAAATAGATAAAAACTTCTGCAACCTTCTGACTCTACAAGGTTACGATTAGGAGTATAAAAAAAATTAATAAAAAAGAACATTAAGCTCTCTAAGGTATTTCCTAATTTGTACGTACTCAAGGGCTTCATTATTATTATTATTTTCTTATTTGTTATTTATCCTAGATGACATTTTGTGGATTTCCTGATTTGTTGTTTTGGGAAATGTTTGTATTGACAGTAATTCGTAAACTATTGAGTCATTACGGTGACCCATGTCTCCTCCTGACAGACTGTTGTGGAAGTTATCGTGGTTTTCAGGGGTTTTCCTGAGTTATTTCTAACAACGGATTCTGAACCATCAATGAAAAAAAAAAGAAAAAAAACCTATTATTTTTATCTAATTTTCTCGGTGTTATCATCCACATCCATCTAATTATATATCTGTATATCTACCATTCGTCGATTTACTCATATTTGTCTTTTTAGTTTTTTTTTTATTTATCTATGGATAGGTATAGCTTTTGGAAATAATTATGATGAGAGGCACAAGTGTTTAAGAATATAAGCCTTTTTTTCCCTATATATGTCTACGTGTGACCTTTGAAAATAGTCCTGATAAGAACTAGAAGCCTTTAAGAACACAGGTCCTCAGTTTTGCCATCTCCTGCTGTGTGAGAACCGAAGGAGGTAATACACATTCAAATAAAAGTATAGATAATGTGCTAAATTCACTAGTCTACTGTGTATTTTCCTACGTTTTGAATTTTCCTCTGACAATCCCTCTTTTCTGCTTACAATATCACGAAACCTGATAACTGAGAGGTTCTGAGGGGAAGTGAGGAGAAGAACGATAACGATATTTCCCAAAGTTGAGTAATATATACTACACTTTGCATTTCTTACTTATAATTCTTTTTACATGCTAACGACATTACAAAACCGATTCATTCTGAGGTTTGAGGAGTCGAGGATGAAAGAAAACGCTTAAGAAATTGTCCAAAATCGAGTAATAAATATACTGCACTCACTCCTACATTTTGCATTTTCCTCAGATAATTCCTCTTATCTACGAACAATATCACAAAACCTGACAGGATAGATTCTGAACAGATATGAGGAGTAGAATACGAGTAAAAACGATAACGAGGTTGTTCAAAGTAAAGTAATATACTCTTTACGCCTACGTTTTTCATTTCCCTCACATAAATCATCTCATCTACTAACAATCAAATCATAAAATCTGACAGCCGATAGATTCTTAAACAGATCTGGGTCGAGAATGAAGAAATACACTAAAAACACAGTGAAAGTGAATGTGATATTTGTATTATTTGACATCTCACCGTGACTGTACATATATACGTGCTTGCTTACTGGTGTCCGTGAATGCAGTACTTATATTTCGTCTGAGAGCCTTCAAAAGATGAGGATATTTGAAGGCGCATTATTGGCATTGGGAAATTAAGCTGTTTGCACTCATCTTGGAACACAAAGGCAAGATATTCCAATGCCAAGACTAATGTGACGCATCATCATTACCATATTGTCATAAATAATCATATGTTTATGAATGTTGACTGAGAGAGAGAGAGAGAGAGAGAGAGAGAGAGTGTGTGTGTGTGTGTGTGCGCTAGTATATGTCAGCCATGCGCTTCATGCATATGATGAAACTATCATACATTAAACTTAAAGTTTGAATATTATTTGAACACCGAGAGAGAGAGAGAGAGAGAGAGAGAGAGAGAGAGAGAGAGAGAGAGAGAGAGAGAGAGAGAGAGAGAGAGAGAGAGAGAGAGAGAGACCAGCATTACACTTTCTATCATTCTCATTACTTACCTTACAACTATCGAGTTAACCCAGTTGACATACTGCCACAGCTGTACGGGGCGGGGTTAGTCCATCTCCTCAGAGTGAACATTGATAGCTATATCATCCAAGAATTGCGCAAACCCGTGACGTAACTAGGAGCACCTTGGCCCACAGCTCGCTCCATCGTCTGTCACAGGTGTTCGTCAAGGTTTTTACTAATTCGGATTCTATGTGTAATGTCGTTTTCATTAGAAGGATTTACATTTTCTTTGCATATGTCGTCTATTGAACTATTCTTTTTTATTCATTTATTCATTCATTTGTTTATTTATGTGTAATTTGCGTATAATGCTTTTTTTTTTTTTTTGCGTATGTGTGCGTGTGTGTGTGTGTGTGTGTGTGTGTGTGTGTGTGTGGGCGGGAGGGGTGGGGACAGTCGTTCGTACAAAAGAGAGAGAGAGAGAGAGAGAGAGAGAGAGAGAGAGAGAGAGAGAGAGAGAGAATTATCACCATCAGTCTTGTGTAGCGTCGACTGGTTAAAATATATTATGTATAGGAAAAACTTTCAATATTTTTTTTTTTTTTTTTCATTTTGGATAAGCATGAAAAGCTGAGAGTTCAGATTAATTAAGGAGAAGCTGAGGGTTCAGATTAGTTAAGCTGAGGCATGTTGAAATTTCTAGTCTATGAAGCTTTTAATTTCCTTGTTGAAAAAAAAAAGAAAAAAATAATAATAATAGTAATAAGTTAAGCGAATCTCCACAAAAGGCATGGAAATTCAGATGGATAATTATGGCGCTTTCTGTGAGTTTAGAGAGAGAGAGAGAGAGAGAGAGAGAGAGAGAGAGAGAGAGAGAGAGAGAGAGAGAGACTGACTTAAGGCAAAAGAATAATAAAAGTAAAAATTGTTACGAAGTGAAGCATGACAAGTACAGTTCATCACCACTTTATGGAATGCACATTGCCATGCACAGAGACCCTCAACTCCACAGTGTGCCGATAGCAGTTATTTTTTTTCATAATCATCCACAATTTTTAAGACCTATTTTTTTTTTTTTTTTTTATAGTCTCTAAAATGGGTACTCTTTCGTTTAGCGAAGATAAAATCCTTATTCATTACTTTTTTCTTTATGTCCATCCAAACACTTCATTACAGTCACCTCAGTGTTAACAAACAATGAGCATAGCAGTAAAAGGATTAAGCAGTACATTTTTTTTATTAAGAGGACTGCCATGGGTAGCCCTCCCAGGCTCCTTGCAGCTACCATTGTTCCCATGAGCTATAGGACTTTTTGAAAAACCTTGGACCAGTAAAGTGAGGAAAGTGAGCAGGAGACACGGCTAAGGGTCTCCTAGTGTGTTGCTCTCCGAAAAAGGACTTATGAAAGACATGTAGTAAATTCAGAGTTTATTATGAAATATTTGTACCATGAGGAGTCTGCCTGGCTGCTCTTCTTCAGCATTATCATTTTATCAGGACAAGGTGGATGAAAACGTAAAACAATAAATAATAATAGTAATAAATAAATTAAAATCTGCAAAAATTGTTGGCTCAATAACTTACACATGTGAAGACCATAAGAGTCAAATGTACATCAAAACAAAAAACAAAAAAAACATTATAATAAAAATAATTTTTATTATAATGTGTTTTGTTTTTTTGATACATTTTTCCTACGCACTCCATCCTTTCATTCCATGAATCACTTATTATGGCTATGCTGGTATTTAATATTCAGGTACTTTGCAATTAATGCAAACACAGCTGTGATCTATTCAGACAAACTGGGAGCTGATCTTCACTTCCATCCAATCAATAATATTCTTGCTATAATGACTAATAATCTGTCTCCATTTCAATCATGGATGTAATTTTACAGCTGGAGGTGAAAAAGACACTTGCCCAATAACTTAAAATAGAGTACAGTCAATTACATTATGCCTTTTCATTCCACTGCCTCATCCCTCATGGAGACTCAAGGCTCCAGCTGGAACACCAATGGCTTTGCTGTGGAAAACTATCAACTCTCACTGTAATTCTGGGTTAGAAGGTGGTTATGTTCAGTTACTATTGCTTTCATTAAGGTTACAGACACCTTTCTCATATAACATGAATACATAAAATTTGTGGCTGAAACCTGAGGGATTACAGTATCTAGAATGTACATATATATGATATATACATATACAATTATAAATGCTAAAAATCATACTCCATATAAATCAATATATTAAGTCTACTGACCAGTGCATTAAGTCAGCTGACAAAGCCTTATCACTTAAAACAAATGTATCTTAGTTTGTGTGCAGAGCAATACACAAATGATAAATGGTAAAAACAATGCATCTTCACAACCTCACTTTGCATGACCCTTGCATCTCAGGGAAGGCATGAACACATTACACGTCAAATTAGCCAAGTGACACAACTAAAACAAGCATTTGATGATTGGTTCCTTCTACCTCACACTGTCATGGAAGTACCATACATGAACCCTTCATAAAGCAGTGCACCATAAAATAAAAATGTTAGGTGAGTGAGCAACAAAAAAAAAAAAATAAATAAAAAAAAAATATATATATATATATATATATATATATATATATATATATATATATATATATATATATATATATATATATATATATATATATATATATAAAACCTATTAGCACATTTATGTATGCAGTGATCTAAGGGAACTCTGCAGCCCTACAGACCATTCCAGCTGACATCTCCATAACTTTCAATCTGGCCAGGAAAGTCAACAATTTAAATCACTGACCTTTCATGAATATGTCAAAGAGCATTTTCAAAGGTGCTAAAATATAAGTTTGTCATAAAAATGAGTTACAGAGCCAAAATTTGCAGTTCTGAATAGAAGTTTTGCTCCTTCAAAAATTTTTAAGAATTTTCTTAGTGCCCGATTCCAATGCACCTGTCAATTTTCTCTGATTTGAACTGACAGCTTTGGCTGTCCAGACAGACAGAAAGACACACACACACACACACACACACACACACACACACACACACACACACACACACACACACACACACACACGGACTTGCAAGTAGTATATTAGATTTATCACAGAACATAATTGCCTCTATGATTATATGTTGCAGCATGGCATATAAACATGTCACACCATACAAACATTTTTTTTATGACGGTGTTAAATGACTAGCATATTAAAATTAATTAGCAAATAAGTAGCTAAATTATATCCACTTATATTCAAATACAGATAAAAGTCAACATATAACGGGAAGATGACATGCATGTGAGGAACTCATCTGACTTTGAAATTTTCTATACAAAGTTGACAGTCATAAGTTGCAGTAAGATGATACAAAAGGAACTACATAATTTGATTACAGTTTGTACTGGTGACTGGAGATGCTGGCAGTGTTCCCACACCCTCCAGCAGGAACTGGAATGAGACTTCCTGTGATACACAACACTGACGGGCTGGGCTTGGCAGATATTTAAACGAGTCAATTTGTTTGTGTGGCCCACCAGTTCTCCAGTGACTGATGGAAGATATATTTAGAAATGCCAAAAACCACTCATAAATCAAATTTCATCATAAATTATGCAGGTGTCATTACAGCATGCTTGTTGGTCCTTACATGTAACATTTTTTTATGTATTAATTTTATAGATGAAGTTTAGAAAAATGTGAAATAAGAAAAGTATATGGAAGAATAGTGTTTGGATGTTTATTGCTTGGAATAAATTGAAAGATTGTATTAGAAGTAGTTATACTGACTGCATTTTATGGAGTTTAAGCATAAAACACTGAAACACGAGAGAAGAGGAGACTCAGTGTAGTGCAGACGAGGTGCCCAAAGAGTATCAAGACATCTCAAATTTGCCAATTCTCTCAGTTTTTTTTTTTTTTTTTTCTGGGAGTGGCATTTTCAGGCCTTTTTTAATAAATGTTGTAACCAGGGTTTGCTTCCTGAACCTCCCCAAAGGCTCACCCACATCTGGTCTAATTAGCTGGTCAAGCAAGATGCAGAGGAGATGAATCCATTAAGGGACAACAAGAATAAATCAGTTCTACTACTGGGGGGAGATGTGGAGAGATATAGGTATGCAACTGATCCTTAAGGAGTGTGATCAATGAGGATTCATCCTCTCCTCTCTAGAGCCCAAGATGTGAAGGAATGGTTGTAGATGTGATTTTGAGAGTGAATGGGTGCAAGTGGATCCTGTGTCTTTCACACGGGAAGTTGGCTCATATACAGATATATATCTGGAATAAAAAAGGGTCCCTTACTACTGAAGTATTAACCAACAGATCCCTTCATCTAATTCATGCAGTCAGAGTATGAGGCACAATGGACTATTTGGATAGGGAAAGGTGGGTGGTGTGAATCACAAGTAGCAAGGTTGCTGGGTGATAAGCTTAAACTATCCTACTATTAATATCATGAATCACATTGACAAAAACACTTACTTTTTATAGGAAGAAAGGAAAAGAAGTGTGATTTAATGCCAGTCACTGATGCCACATAAAGATTTGCTCATCAAAGATACTGCACATACTTCAAAATGAATTTAAAGTGACAAACTTGACAACACCGGTAAGGTTTTGGATGTAAGCACATAATGCCATTTGGATTAACAAACTTTCAATATTCAGTACCTGTACTGTACTGTACTGTACTGTATTTAACCTAAAAAACTTTTTTTTTTTCAATTAGAAGTACGTACCAGAGTACGTACCTGAATAATCCAAGAAAAGTTAGAGTAATTAAATATAGCAATCATCCAATCCACCTAGAAATATAAATTCAAAACAATTACATTATCATAAAACAATAAAATATGAAATTCCATATTTTACTAGTAACACACAATGCTTGCATATCAATGTCACAAGCATGTTAAGTACAGACTGCTAGCACAAGGCAACCAGTTTTCTCCCTGTTCTGCAATATGGGTCTAACCTGTGTGCCTCCATAAAGGTACTTGTGATAGGCATGTGATTGTCCTTGTGATATACTGCACACTTCTTCATAATCCAACAACAGTAACAACACAGTACGGGTCATGAAAGTTGCTGATTTGATGCCCTTGATTGGTTACCTCTGTTTACAGAAAAAATTTCTCTTAACTATCTGAGGCTAGATCATTTGAATTATTTTATATATACAATATATATATTGTTTTATCTGTTAACTCATCCAGAATGGTACAAGCTTGAGTCCAGATGTAGGTGACCAATGTTCATTCAAGTCTGTGCCATCTGTATGCATTTTTCCTATTTACTTGTTTATTTCTTTTCATTTAATTTATTTACTGATTCATATTTTTGAGTGTCAGAATTAAGCATTAATGCGCATTGTGAAAAGTGATCTTATTAATGCCAGATTTGAGCCACAACACACACACACACACACACACACACACACACACACACACATACACACAGACACAGACACACACACACACACACACACACACACACACACACACACACACACACACACACACACACACACACACACATATATATATATATATATATATATATATATATATATATATATATATATATATATATATATATATATATATATATATATATATATATATATATATATATATATATATATATATATATATATAATGCCAAGTCTATTCTCCAACTAGCCAAAAACTCCTTCATTAACAGAAAGTGTCAAAACCTTTCAAGATCTAACTCCCCTTGTGACTTCTGGCATCTAGCCAAAAAAATCTCCAATAACTTTGCTTCTTCTTTCCCTCCTTTACTTCAACCAGATGGCACCATTGCTATCACATCTATTTCTAAAGCTGAACTCTTCGCTCAAACCTTTGCTAAAAACTCTACCTTGGACGATTCTGGGCTTGTTTTGTTCCTCCCTCTCTGCCATTCTCTGACTACTTCATGCTACCTATTAAAATTCTTCGCAATGATGTTTTCCATGCCCTCGCTGGCCTAAAACCTCGGAAGGCTTATGGACCTGATGGGGTCCCTCCTATTGTTCTCTGTAACTGTGCCTCCGTACTTGCACCTTGCCTAGTCAAACTCTTTTAGCTCTGTCTGTCAACATCTACCTTTCCTTCTTGCTGGAAGTTTGCCTACATTTAACCTGTTCCTAAAAAGGGTGACTGTTCTAATCCCTCAAACTACCGTCCTATTGCTTTAATTTCCTGCCTATCTAAAGTTTTTTAATCTATCCTCAACAGGAAGATTCTTAAACATCTATCACTTCACAACCTTCTATCTGATCGCCAGTATGGGTTCCATTAAGGCCACTCTACTGGTGATCTTCTGGCTTTCCTTACCGAGTCTTGGTTATCCTCTTTTAGAGATTTTGGTGAAACTTTTGCTGTTGCCTTGGACATATCAAAAGCTTTTGATAGAGTCTGGCACAAAGCTTTGATTTCCAAACTACCCTCCTACAGCTTCTATCCTTCCCTCTGTAACTTCATCTCAAGTTTTCTTTCTGACCGTTCTATTGCTGCTGTGGTAGACGGTCACTGTTCTTCTCCTAAATCTACTAAGAGTGGTGTTCCTCAGGGTTCTGTCCTGTCACCCACTCTCTTCTTATTATTCATTAATGATCTTCTAAACCAAACTTCTTGTCCTATCCATTCCTACGCTGATGATACCACCCTGCAATTTTCCACGTCTTTTCATAGACGTCCAACCCTTCAGGAGGTAAAACATTTCATGCAGGGAAGCCACAGAACGCTTGACTTCTGATCTTTCTAAAATTTCTGATTGGGGCAGAGCAAACTTGGTATTGTTCAATGCCTCAAAAACTCAATTCCTCCATCTATCAACTCAACACAACCTTCCAGACAACTATCCCATCTTCTTCAGTGACACTCAACTGTCCCCCTCTTCTACACTGAACATCCTCGGTCTGTCCTTTACTTATAATCTGAACTGGAAACTTCACATCTCATCTCTAGCTAAAACAGCTTCTATAAAGTTAGGCGTTCTGAGATGTCTCCACCAGTTTTTCTCATCCCCCACCCCTAGCTGCTAACTCTGTACAAGGGCCTTATCCGTCCATGTATGGAGTATGCTTCACATGTCTGGGGGGGTTCCACTCATACTGCTCTTCCAGACAGGGTGGAATCAAAAGCTTTTCGTCTCATCAACTCCTCTCTTCTAACTGACTGTCTTCAGCCTCTCTCTCACCGCTGCAATGTTGCATCTCTATCTGTCTTCTACCGCTATTTTCATGCTAACTGCTCTTCTGATCTTGCTAACTGCATGCCTCCCCTCCTCCTGCGGCCTCGCTGCACAAGACTTTCTTCTTTCTCTAACCCCTATTCTGTCCACCTCTCTAATGCAAGAATTAACCAGTATTCTCAATCATTCATTCCTTTCTCTGGTAAACTCTGAAACTCCCTACCTGCTTCTGTATTTCCACCTTCCTATGACTTGAATTCCTTCAAGAGGGAGGTTTCAAGACACTTATTCATCAATTTTTGACTACTGCTTTGACCCTTTCATGGGACTGGCATTTCAGTGGGATTTTTTTTTTTATTGAATTCTTGTTGCCCTTGGCCAGTGTCCTTCCTACATAAAAAAAAAAAAAAAAAAAAAAATATATATATATATATATATATATATATATATATATATATATATATATATATATATATATATATATATATATATATATATATATATATATATATATATATATATATATATATATATATATATATATGGAAGTAACTAACCCTTATATTCATTCTATATGAAACCAATGTTATGTGAGGAGTGCTGGCATGATGTGTACAGTAAAATCCCTCTCATCCGGCATTCGAGTATCCGGCACATTTTTCCCTGAGCCTTAAAATCAATAAAAAATCAATGTGTACTCATAAAATCGATTAAAATTCCTGCGCGAGGCATACTTTGTCCCCTCGCCACCAGAGCACACTGCTTCGCGCCACCTGCGGCCCACTGCACTGTGTTTTCTCAGTGACTCAGTCCTGCGTGTGCACTGTTTATTGCCTGACGCCTTCATCATGCCTAAAGTTGTAGAAAAGAGGAAGCGTGTTGTGCTTACACTTAAGCAGCTGATCAGATCAGCTGATCTTTGTTATGGTAAGATGCGTGAGTGTAGGGTGGTGATTGTGGACATAATTTCACTTCTATTCAAGTATCTGGCATGTCGGCGGTCCTGTTGATGCCGGATAAGAGGGATTTTACTATAGTATGTTGGCTAAACCAGACGCAAGAGATGGCTGACAACCACAGCTCATTTGGTGTCTGACAGTCACAAGTCACCCACAAGGTTCTGCAGGATAAACACCACCAAGTGACAAACACTCCTGTGGTCTATAATCTACATAGGCTCATGTGTAGCTTTTTGAATGCCAGGTTTTGTCAGATGAGAAACTTTGTGATTGCCAGCCATGTAGCATATATCTTTTAACCAACACTCAACACATTATTCAAATGCCCCTTGCCTTACCACTGGCCTCCTGCTTCCACCAGCCTTGTATGGAGCATGGCTACGAGTGATCTACTTCAGTATAAGCTGTGGTTTATCCTGTCATTACACCAATGCTCAATTTTACCACAAAGTATGTAAACAAATGGTAAAATGCGATGCTGCACCAGTCACACTTCAATGAACACTAGTCACCTACATCAATACTCAAAGTCAAGTTTAGTATGAATTGTGTGATATGAAAAATTAAAATGATTTAGCAAAAGACAATCAAAGAAAAATAACTTAGAATAAGGAAAAGTTGTCCAGCACATCATATGGCCGATATCACTGACCTGCACTGTAGCAGTTTAATTATTATTACCATTATTACATTATGAGTACACAAAGTTTATGAACATTTCATAAAAAATTCCTTACCTACACATATGTTATCTATTGCATATCATATCAAGTTTGGTTGGAGATGATGCTGAGATGAGTGAGATGGTTTGAAGACAGCTGAGACTCCTCCAAGGTGGCTTCTTGCCCCAGCTGGCCATCATGGAGGTGGTTGCCAGTGAGTGCTGAGGCATCCACTAGGTGTGTAGTGTTGTCCCCTGCCTGCTGGGCTGTGGTAGGGCTGTAGATCACCTGAAGGTCTGAGGAACTCTTAAGGATAGTGGTGTCCAGGGAATCCACAGAGTTAGGGCTGACCATGGGCATCATGGTGCCATTGCCCACCAGCAGGGAGGAGGTGGTGCCATCCAGGGTAATGGTGGGGCCACCCTCCAGCATCTCACCAGAGATGGTGGCCGCTTCATCATCATTTGACATGGCCCTCATGATTTCAGCCTGGAAGGGCCGTGACAGGGGCAAAGAGAAAGGGATGTAGATTATCTCCACATTCTGGGTGTCTCCCTCCATGTCACCCTCCCCAACTGGCAGGTCTAGCAGATGATGCTCCTGCACTTCCACCTCCTGGGAAGGTGACACTGACACTTTCACAATTTGTTCCTGCCCCTCCTTTTGCTGCTCATCCTGCTGCTGTTGCACCAGGGGACTCTCCACCTGCTGCTCCTGCTGCTGCTCTGGTTGCCTGTTGGAATTAGTCAGGGCTCCCCGTTTCCTTCGGCCGCCTCGCCGCACATTGGACTGCTCACGTGTGCGACGCACTACTGCCTGCCTCAGTGGCCTGGCTCGCCCTGCACTGCCTGTCATGGCACTCTCCTCCCCTTCCTCACCACCACTCTCTCTACTGGGTTCATTCTTGACTATTATGCACCTATGGCTGTCCTCCTCACCAGCCTCGATAACCTACAAGGAGAAGGTGTCCTTGTAATGGAAGTGGAGGTTACTATGTTCTGCAGATGTGACTATTTTTTTATATCTACTTAAAATCTTACATCTTGAACCTCACTGAAAAACTAATATAAATTAGTTAAAGTCCATGATTTCAAGGACTTATAAATATGGCAGAGACCCAAGCAAGAATAGCTAAGGTACTCAAGTGCAGGCAAAGTTGATTTAGTCAAATGGAAAGTATGCCAGAAAATAATTTAGTATATGTGAGTATAATAGATAAAGTGTGTGCAAGAAGATGACCTCCAGAGAAATACAAAGGAAATACTGGAGCATGGGGTATGTCAGAGGAAGAGTGATGGTCTCCATCCTCATTTAGCTGTCTTAACTTTACCTGATCACAGGAAGAACACCTGGTGTCCTCTTGTGATACAACTTCAACTTTTATGGTTCGCTCGCCCCGACTCGCTGAGGTGGAGCCCCGGCCTCGCCCTCGGCCCCGCTTGCCTCGCCCACCAACATGCGTCATCACATGGACACGGAGTTTGTCTGCCAAAGATTTCTGGTTATTTGAAGGGCTTACAAATACATGAGGAAGTTTAACAGTGATAAAGTTAATGCACAACCAAAGTTTGTATGTCATGATGCATGTTGTCTTATGTAAATGGCCTTTGGTTTCAAGGAAATGATGCAAAGTGAATACAAAACTAATCTAGTCTTCTTTCAGACAGTTAACTTCTATACAAAATGCTACAGAATATGCAACATTGACAAGTATATACAAGTATGCCACTTCCATACAACAAAAAATAAGATGCTAATTCACCTGGTCTGCTGAATTCCCTGAGGCAGCCAAAGGGACATGGGATTTTCTTGGATTCATGTATTAACATGTGACGCTTCAGTTTGTCCCTGCGGTTAAAGGCAGTCTTGCACAGGGGACACTCAAAGGGTTTCTCTCCTGTGTGTATTAGCTGATGCAATTTCAAGGAATATTCAGACTTAAATTCCTTGGAGCATTCCTGTTGAATTGTGAGTATATATATATATATATATATATATATATATATATATATATATATATATATATATATATATATATATATATATATATATATATATATATATATATATATATATATATATATATATATATATTATCATTATTACAGTACATAAACCTGTGAGATTTATCTTCAATATAGGAGAGAATATACCAAAACATAACCTCAACATCCTTTAGAAAACAATCGGGGAAATATTAAAATTAGTCCCTATAAAAAGTAACAATAGTAGTGATATATCTATTTATTTTATAAAATTATTTGTTTTCCAAAACATGGAGGCATTTGAAAAAAAAAAAAAAGCAAAAGACAGGAATATAAGCAAATATAAAGGAAATTTTCTTACAAAAAAAGCAGAAATCTGGAGTGTCAAGAAATGCCAACAAAGAAAATAACTGCCAACAAAGAAGATACTATTCTAATTCAAGCAATATCAATTCCAAGTATTTCACATAAGTGAAATTCAAAACACTGACATTTTCCAGCACCAGCTCTCTGTCTCACTCTCCTCCCTATTCCATCCATCCAGGGCCTTCAGTGCATCCCTAAATAATGGTTACTCTAAAGAAATACTCACAATACAAGAGAAGAGGTTAAGTGTAATCTATTCTAACACCCTCTGCACCTCACTCTTTTCTACCTCCTTCAATATACCCCTAAATGCTGGTTACTCTAAGTACTCACACTACAAGGAAAGAGGTTGACTGTGCCGTGGCTGTGGAGGTGGCGGCGCAGCAGACGTTCGGATGTAAACACTTTGCCGCACTGCCTACATGGGTAGTGGTGAGAGGAGGTGCGCAGATGATGCTCCAGGGCCTCAGCACTCGCATACTTGTTCATGCATTTTGTACACCGGAAATAGCTGTTGGAAAGGGAGACAATGATGATGAAAACACTGGTACGAGATGATTGTATGGCAAACTAATGTAATTGGTATACTAAAGCCACAGCAAAAGAACATGAAGAAAACCAGTTGAGGGAAGAAGATTGAAGGGAAGATGGAGAGTAAGATGGAGGGATAGAATTGTGGTAGAACTACAAACATTGGGAGTCACAGAGGAAGATGCAAGGGACAGAATAAAATGCAGAAACCTCATCATACAGAGGAGGCAGTAGACACCTGCCGAAACAATAATTATTCCCAGTGAGGTCTAAAGCACTGTTCAGGAGGTGCTGTGAACTTATCATTAAACCCAGATGTGACCTCACTGAACGTTTCCCTTTGTGTCTCACAACACAAGGGGGCAGTCACAGCCTGCCCTCTAAAGACAACTCTCTTCCTCCACACAAAACTACAAGCACCTAATAACACACACACCTTTCACTCAAAAATTTTAAAATCATGGCAACTCTTACACCAGCCTCGGAGTCCCCATCTCGGGAGGGGACCATAAATGTCCCCAGGTCGGACGGACTGCCTTTCTGTCAACAACCCTAAGTGTCTTGACACCCCCCTCAACTTTTTCTTCATTAACTTCTGCAACATTCGCAGTCTAAGATCTAATTTTCAATCTGTAGAACACCACCTTTCCTCTTCTAAACCTCATCTTCTTTTCCTCACTGAAACTCAGGTGTCTGAGGCAACTGACAGTGGCCCCTTTTCGGTTCCCTCCTACTTTCTCTATCCTCATTTTCGATCCAAAGCTGGATGTTGCATTTATGTGTGCAATGACTTAACCTGCTCTCGTGCGCACGCTCTTGAATCTTCCGAGTTTTCCACCATCTGGCTACGACTACAGAGTCACTCTCAAACTAAATTCATATGTGCTGTATACCTCTCACCTAACTCCTCTGACTATAAGAAATTCTTTGACTACTTAACTTCCAAAGTGGAGCACACTTTGACCCTCCTCCCTTTTGCAGAGATCTCCATTCTTGGAGACTTCAATGTTCACCACCAGCTTTGGCTTTCCTCTCCCTTCACTGACCATCCTGGTGAACTAGCCTTCAACTTTGCTATCCTCCATGATCTAGAGCAATTGGTGCAACACCCTACTCGTATTCCTGACCGTCTTGGAGATACACCCAACATTCTTGACCTTTTCCTGACCTCTAATCCTTCTGCTTATGCTGTCACCCTTTCTTCTCCGTTGGGCTCCTCCGATCACAATCTCATCTCTGTATCTTGTCCTATCACTCCAATCCTTCCTCAGGATCCCCCTAAGCGAAGGTGCCTCTGGCGTTTTGCTCTCTGCTAGTTGGGGGACCTGAGGAGGTGTTATGCAGATTTTCCTTGGAATGACTACTGCTTCCGTGTCAGACACTCGTCTTTGTGTGCTGAGTGCATAACAGAGGTGATAATGTCTGGCATGGAGACGTACATTCCTCACTCTTTTTCTCAACCTAAACCTTCCAAACCTTGGTTTAACACAGCTTGTTCTCGTGCTATACATGATAGAGAGGTGACCCACAAAAGGTACTTAAGCCTTCCATCACCAGAATCTCATGCACTTTATATTTCTGCCCGGAACCATGCCAAGTCTGTTCTCCAACTAGCCAAAAACTCCTTCATTAACAGAAAGTGGCAGAACCTTTCAAGATCTAACTCCCATCGTGACTTCTGGCATCTAGCCAAAAATATCTCCAATAACTTTGCTTCTTCTTCTTTCCCTCCTTTACTTCAACCAGATGGCACCACTGTTATCACATCTATTTCTAAAGCTGAACTCTTCGCTCAAACCTTTGCTAAAAACTGTACCTTGGACGATTCTGGGCTTGTTCCTCCCTCTCCTCCACCCTCTGACTACTTCATGCTACCTATTAAAATTCTTCGCAATGATATTTTCCATGCCCTTGCTGGCCTAAACCCTCAGAAGGCTTATGGACCCAATGGGGTCCCTCCTATTGTTCTCTGAAACTGTGCCTCTGTGCTTACACCTTACCTAGTCAAACTCTTTTAGCTCTGTCTGTCAACATCTACCTTTCCTTCTTGCTGGAAGTTTGCCTACATTCAGCCTGTTCCTAAAAAGGGTGACCATTCTAATCCCTCAAACTACCGTCCTATTGCTTTAATTTCCTCCCTATCTAAAGTTTTTGAATCTATTCTCAACAGGAAGATTCTTAAACATCTATCACTTCACAACCTTCTATCTGATCGCCAGTATGGGTTCCGTCAAGGCCGCTCTACTGGTGATCTTCTGGCTTCCTTACTGAGTCTTGGTCATCCTCTTTTAGAGATTTTGGTGAAACTTTTGCTGTTGCCTTGGACATATCAAAAGCTTTTGATAGAGTCTGGCACAAAGCTTTGATTTCCAAACTACCCTCCTACAGCTTCTATCCTTCTCTCTGTAACTTCATCTCAATTTTCCTTTCTGACCATTCTATTGCTGCTGTGGTAGATGGTCACTGTTCTTCTCCTAAATCTATTAACATTGGTGTTCCTCAGGGTTCTATCCTGTCACCCACTCTCTTCTTATTATTCATTAATGATCTTCTAAACCAAACTTCTTGTCCTATCCACTCCTACGCTGATGATACCACCCTGCACTTTTCCACGTCTTTTCATAGAGGAGGTAAACATTTCATGCAGGGAAGCCACAGAACACTTGACTTCTGATCTTTCTAAAATTTCTGATTGGGGCAGAGCAAATTTGGTATTGTTCAATGCCTCAAAAACTCAATTCCTCCATGTATCAACTCAACACAACCTTCCAGACAACTATCCCCTCTTTTTCAATGACACTCAACTGTCCCCCTCTTCTACAGTGAACATCCTCGGTCTGTCCTTACTTTCTCACACCCCCCCCCCGCTGCTAACTCTGTACAAGGGCCTTATCCGTCCATGTATGGAGTATGCTTCACATGTCTGGGGGGTTCCACTCATACTGCTCTTCTAGACAGGGTGGAATCAAAAGCTTTTTGTCTCATCAACTCCTCTCCTCTAACTGACTGTCTTCAGCCTCTCTCTCATCGCCACAATGTTGCATCTCTAGCTGTCTTCTACCGCTATTTTCATGCTAACTGCTCTTCTGATCTTGCTAACTAGATGCCTCCTTTCCTCCCATGGCCTCACTGCACAAGACTTTCTTCTTCTCTCACACCCATTCTGTCCACCTCTCTAACACAAGAGTTAACCAGTATTCTCAATCATTCATCCCTTTCTCTCATAAACTCTGGAACTCCCTGCCTGCTTTTGTATTTCCACCTTCCTATGACTTGAATTCCTTCAAGAGGGAGGTTTCAAGACACTTGTCCTTCAATTTTCGACTACCGCTTTGGACCCTTTTTATGGGACTGGCATTTCAGTGGGCATTTTTTTTTTATCGGATTTTTGTTGCGTTGGTCAGTGTCCCTCCTACAAAAAAAAAAAAAAAAAAGAAAAAGAAAAAAAAAAAAAAAAAAAAGGCTTGTGTATTGTATGGTACTTACAACTAAAATAAAATCTGTCTTGCATCCCTAGCCTCCTGAGATGAACAAGGGAAATCATAAACTGGTGGAATCCCTACCTTGGCCCAACTGTCTTTTTGGCCTGTGGGTAGGTGGAGTGCTGCTCATGCTGGTGGTGGCTCAGCTTGTCCAGGGCATTGAACACTTTGGAACAGAAGTGGCAGCGGTACTGGAGATCTTGGTCTTCATTATGTGTGTGAATGTGCTCCAGAAAAGAATCCTGATCAGGAAACGACAACTCACAGTTTTTCTGAATGCACTTGTAAACCTGCAGCACAAAGAGGAAAATTAATTCAGTAGTTTTCTCATCTGGTGGTGCCAAACTCACCAAAATGCAATGGGCTAAAACTGACAGTCTACAACCCCTCTCCCCAAAGTAGTGAGGGTGTGTCCCTCTACCAACACAGCAGCAAAAGGAAAGATTACCTTTTGGTTGGCATGGGTCTTCATGTGTGTCCGCAGTTTGACGTAACTCTGCACTGAGTAATCTTCACAGAACTGGCACTTGTATGAGTCATCCACCAGCACTTCCTCCTTCATTACCACCTCCTCCACATGGTCCACCTGAGAGTCCCCCTGGAAAGTCATACATTAAATTAATAAAGCAATATCTCATTAATTATTAATGTCTGAATATCTATAAAAGTTTCAGAACAATGTGCTTTGGGTTGCTACTTGAGAGAGGAGCACCAAAAACACCAATATTGCTGCACAAGCCTGCATGACTACACATTCCATACTAATACTGTGTGCTTACATCCAAGGATTCTGCAGGCATGACGAGCTTTTTGATGATGGGGTCCTTGGGCAGAGTGTCACTAAGGGAGCCTGATGGCCAGACCTTGTGAGTGGCCATGTGCTTCTTCACATTACTCTTCTGAGTGAATGCTCGGCCGCACACTATGCACTGGAATGGCTTCTCCCCTGTGTGAGAGCGTACGTGTTGCCGAAGGTCAAAATTCTTGCTGAACTCCTTGTTGCAGTAGTTACACTTGTGTTTAGGCTGTTGGTGGGAGCACAGTTGAGTAAGACTTGTGTTAAAAGACATACAATTCAGGCAGTGTTTCTCCAGGGATATGGTAAACTTACCACCACATGAAAAAAGACTCACTTTTAACTTTGTGGACTCGTTTTTACTTGAAATGGTCTTGGCCATACCACCATGGAAGAATTCATGATTATAACATGCTATATCCTTCTCCTCCCCTGTTAACTCCCTGTGGGTGGCAGCTCCTTCAGCACTTTCTCCCCCACCACCTTCACTGCCATCCGTCACCCCTCCAACCATTGTGCTGAGGGTCTGGGGTGAGGACAGGGTAGAACCCACATCCTGAAAAGGGATTCCATATTTACTGAATAAAAGATACTTGAAAAATCCAAATGGAAGAATACAGCTTTAGAGGGTTCACTCATTTTTGACACCTATGCCAGTTAAGACAGTTAAGGTCTCCCTTCTCTCTCTTCAACCTCTAAAAAACAGTAAGTGAATGTGGATCTAAAAATGCTAACTGGAATTCTGAATAAGAAAAATACAGATGAGTTGGGTCAGTATTCAAAAAACATATGGAGTCATTGCACCAAGTGCTGCATTACATATCTTGCAAAGCACTAAGTTCTGAATAAACAGATGACTGGCAAACACCTACAAGTGGGGTGGTGATGTTGGCGGTGGTGGTAAGGAGCGGAGACACGGTGGAGGTGAGGGTTTTGGCTCCACTTGATACTGGTAGAAAACTGGCAGTCTGGAGGCCGCCTGGCAGTGGTAAGACCTGACGTCAGAGGGCAGCAGAGGAGGAAATGAGTCCTTAGCTACAACCAGTCAATTCATAAATTTAACCAACCTGGAGGACATTTAAGAGATAAATTATTTCTAAGGCTATACAATTCTGTTGTTGTCTTCACATGCAGTAGCAGCAATAAACAAATAATTGTTATCCTGCAAGGATCCTTTGTATATATCCATATAACTGAAGCCTCAACTCTACCCAGGCTGCCCTATTATCCCAAAGCCTTGTTTGCACAGGTAGATGTCAGTTGTGGTGGTGGTGGGACCGCAGTAACAGCGCAGTCTCTCAGCTGAGGCTCCCCACAGACCCAACCTCTACAGTCAGTTAAATTGATTTAAAGTTTTCCTCCAGTATAATTCTTGGCATAAAAGAAAATAGTTCAACACTGGGATGAATAATGATAAATTAAAGAGAATAAGTCACTTAAAAGCTATATATATGAAATAAATTGTTAAAATATATAATAAAAATGCAAAAGTAATTCTGATATAAGATAAAAACTGGCAAGACAGGTGCACTCTGCTGACTGAGCTTCACCTGAGTTGTTTCAATGGTGAAGGGCAGCAGGTCACCCTCATTGACTATGATGTGTTGGTTCATGGCGTCAGGGGAAGGCAGACCCGAGCCACTGTAGCTACCCGAGACCTGTGGAAGGAAGAGACACATCACTCCCTTGAAAGCCGAGGCGATGTGTGGCGTGCTGTATTACCTGGAGTGTTGTTTTCATTTTGCGAGTTTAGCTGATATGGCACACTGATGATGCACAATCTCATTTCACTTTGAGAGCTTGAGTTTGAACATATCTATCCATCTATCTGCATCTATGTATCTGATATCTGCTTCTGATAACTCTCCTCTGGGGAGATGACTGCAACAGAGTTCCACAGGGCAGCAGCTGACTCCCTCACAACAAAGTATTACACATGTTAAGGAAAAAATGAGC
This sequence comes from Scylla paramamosain, assembly GCF_035594125.1. Lineage (NCBI taxonomy): Eukaryota > Metazoa > Arthropoda > Malacostraca > Decapoda > Portunidae > Scylla > Scylla paramamosain. Next base: position 21,269,815 of record NC_087160.1, read on the forward strand.
TGTGTTGTCACATTACAGTGATGCAGAGTTCGATTCATAATGAAGTAAGTCACTTTTCATGATGCAGTGTTCATGGTGTTATGGTTTATATTCTTAAACATTTCAGTATCTCATCTTGACTATGTTCAACAGTCTCTGGTGGAAGTTACTGTGGTTTATAGGTGTGTTGTTATGACTATATTGATAGTTTAAGAAGGATCCTGCATCATCAGTGAAAGAAAACACCTATAAAAACACAATTTATCATCTTTGTAGCTTTTGAAAATAGTCCTTACAAAGTGTTTCAAAATAAAGGACTAATGTGAAACAGAGTATTGGCTCAGAAATTCAATCTAACTGCTAAAACTCTATACTTACAGGAACTTGCTGAGGCTGGACTTGCATGTGTATCTGACTGGTGAGGGCTGTGCTGTCCTCCTCGAAGGTGGCCTGCTCCCCTGTGCTGGTGGTGGGATCATGCATGGCCTGTATGGTGCGTAGCGCACTGTTTTTCCCTGTTTGCATCAAGAAGTACATACACTTGCTTTATGGTTTATATGTTAGATTTCTTTTTCATTCCTTAAAGTAAGCCCAAGGAATAAAAAATCAAAATCAAATAAAAAATAAAAGCCACAAATCATTCTGAAGTGTACATCTGAAGCCCACACATAAAATGAATGCTTATTCACTCCTTGTCATTCTCATATGTATGATTAATGCTTTTTCTTGATTAATCACATTAAATTCTGAATATGTTAAGACCATTTTCAGTTAATATTTCCCACCTATTGCCATCATTAGATTGTCTCCTATATACAGATGTCATCATCTTCTTCATCTTCTCCATCATTCCATCTGGTTCATATTTCTGTATTTTCTTCTATTACATTATTTCATGCTCCTATACATCTCACTCATTTTTTTACCTAATTTTTTGGGGGAACCTGTATTTTTACATTCAAATTTTTTTTTTTTTCTTCAAGTCCATTGGTATCTCCGTCAGTATTTTTCATACCATACTCAAACTTAATAAACAACATGTAGCTACACTGACTTGTGGTGCTGATTGTATTGAATTTTATTTCAGAATAACTCTTTAATCACAAAAGCAATGTCTAGGGTCTCCTAAATGAACTGTTAATGTGAATGGCCATCATAACTTACCTGAGCATTGGTGGCGCTTGTGCACCATAAACAAATCCAGTGAAGAAAACTGCTTCTTGCAGCGGCCACACTGGAACAAGTCATCTTCATCCAAAGTGACTCCCTCACCTGTTGACAGTAAAAGGATCACATGAAACATCCACCACTGGCTTATTTGAACACAACTTATGAGTATCAAGGAATAACTACCAGGCTGAGGTTTTCCTCAAAAACATTCATCATTTCCATAAGTCTGATTTAAGTTTTTCAATGCCAACTTTAATGTTATCCATTATTCCTTGACATCAATGCCCAAGACTTATGAGTATCAGGGAAAGATAAGGGTATAGGAAGGCAAAATTAATAATATATGTAAATGAGCAAGCTAATAAAATAAGATTTAAGTAAATAAATAAACAAATTAATAATGCTAGCCCTCTTACTGATGATGGTGTTGATTTGGGAACACTGCTGGCTCGGTGGGGTGGAGGTGGTGGTGGGTGGTCCCCCTCCAATGGTGATGGTGTTCTGAATGAGGTCAGGTGTCTCTAGGAACTGTTGCACTGTCAGGCTGCCGGATCCTTCAAGGGTCACGCCTGAGAGAGGGCAGGAGCTCACTTCAGACTGGCTCATGTCAGTTAAAGCTATACTGCTGTGCCCCTGAGCTCCTGGGAAGGCAAACCTCTTATTAGGATTTCCTGCATAATTTTGTTACAGCAGATGTTTGGTTCCATTTAAAAATCTTGCAAGTGAGATGTATCAATGGAGATTTTAGAAAATTGCAAGTGTTATCATTCCTTGTTATTATTCCTTAATGCTATTCAAAAGCTTCATGAAATTACTCTTATGATGCAGGTTTTAAAGACGGTGATAGTGAAAAGAGACTAGTTTTATTTGTTATTTTCAGTGAATTAGAAAGATCCATGATTGACATGATTTCCCAGTCACAGTCAGAATCAAACACTTTCCTAAAATATGGGAAATGCAACAGGAAATCAACTGATGTCTGCTTGGGTTATATGCAATGTAAGATGCATTAGGAAGTTGGTACTTTCAGCCAGTAATGGTGTCTGTGGTAAAAGGTACACTTTTCTTCCATGTATTTCAATGTGTTCAGAATAATGATAACATTAAAAACAGTCAGAAATAACTTGTTTTCCTCCTGTCACACCCAATATACTTTGGGATCTGGTAGAAAAGTGACTTTAAGGGACCCAGGAAAGTGATGCTTAACTAGGGTATCAAATTATAACACTGTCATGAAGCCAAGGCTAAAGGATGCCTTGCACTACAGTTTATGCAACTATGAGACATTCTGTGAACTAAATGAGGAACTTCAAGTGGTCTTTTACAGAGCTAATAATTCTTAACACATCAATATATATGGAACTAAAGACTCATTTACTGGTTACAAGTACCTAATGACAGATACATCTCATTAAAAGCAAAGGTTCACTACAAGAGGAAAACTGACTAAAGTGTTATGTGGTATTGTAGACATCACACTCAACCCTGTGTCCCAGTATAGCATCTTGAACCACCCACTATACCTAGAAATAAAAAAGACATATGACTATCATGGCCAAAGACAGTTCACCCTGTCCCTCAGCCATCCAGAACAGACCCACTCCAAGAAGAGGTCCTGGAAACTTACACCAGATAGGCATAAATGGCATATGTGGTACTTAAGATGGAATTTTACCCTTCACTCAGCCTACAGTCAACAAGGATAGGAAATGTGAATGAGGAATAATGCACGGGCATCTGGTGAGTCAGTGTGCAGAGATGATGCATGGATCCTGTTGGCTTATTTGGGTGCACATCAGTTCCTTTTGAGAAAGAGCTACCATGTGGCATATAATTCCTCCGCTCGGATGACTGATTTACCCTCTTATTCTGAGAGAGAGAGAGAGAGAGAGAGAGAGAGAGAGAGAGAGAGATTCTAGCTATAGAAAACTGCTCACACACACACACACACACACACACACACACATATATATATATATATATATATATATATATATATATATATATATATATATATATATATATATATATATATATATATATATATATATATATATATATATGCCAGCAAAAATTTGTAAGCCAAGCAAGCAGGACCCAGGTCATGTCAGCGCAGGTGCTGACGATACCATGGAATGACTGTTGGCACATTAGGTGTAAAATGAGGGTTACCTGAGAACCCCCCCCCCCCAGAGAATAGGTGTATCATACGCCCGTAACTTAAATGTGCAATAGAAGGTTAAGAAATACATTAGGACGCGACTTCAGTATTACAACGATCATTGTTTCCAGCATGGCCCTTGTAAAAACTCTCCGATAACACAATAAAGCCACCAGGCATAAAAACATGTGGATCACCTTTGCCATGATAAATAATCATTAATCAACTACGATGTGCACAGGTGGCAACAAGTCCACACACGGCGCTTCTCACACAGGCCAGCACGCCCCTCACCCACAGCCCTCGGGACCCATGGCGAAGCAGCGGTCTTTAAAAACAGACTCATTACTCATATCAAATAATTCTAGGACCGACACACGATCCGGGAAAGAGAAATAGAGCGAGTGTTAGTGGTCCTTGAGAAGCGATTTGGCACCCCCGCCCGCCTCGCCATTACCAGGAGAAGTTTGGCTTTTCCCTTCGCTGGCTTCACCCCTCCAATAATCGCCCAACCACACACGAGCATCAGGCTGCCACGCCTGGCTTAGCGAGAGACTTAAGTGACATGCCGAAATGAGTCTCCCGTCCAATAGAAGGCGGAAAGTAACGTCCAACCCGCATATTCAGACCGTCAGGATTCACTCCGTAAGGGAATAACACCCATGACATGAAGGATTGCATTTTTCACCATCCTACGCTCACCCCGCGGCCCACACGGACACCCCGGTCACGCACACGGTATTCAGGCCCCCGCTGCTGCTGGCCTGAGTAATTCTAGGCTTGCGAAATCTATCTAAAGCGTAAAATACCTGGCAGAGCGTCGAAGATGGAGTGCGACATGATGGCGGGGAGGTGTGTGACGTCACGGATTATCGTCTTGTGCATCAATTCCTCCATAATGTTACTAGTGAGTCGATGATGACTCCCTGATTATCGCTTCTGGCATGGTTTTATTTCCTCTACCTCATTTTTTAGCGTCACATCCTTGTCTATAATGCAGGAATGGCTAGTTGAAGGAGTAAAGGGCCAAGTTATGACGTCACAGGCCTTTGGGAGGAGCTTAGTGACGACACGCAGAGAGGGCGGAGATTATTGGTGACGAAACGAGGGGCGGGGATTTGAAACTTTCCCAAACTTGCCGTCAGAAGTGTGTTGGTGACTGTCAGGTGTGGACTGTGCCATGTGTTCGTGGGGCGTTTTGTAACTTGAGCAATCCATGTGCAATGTCGCGTAGGAAACAGAGTAATCCTAAGCCGCTGAAAAGTAAGTGTGGGGGCTGCTAGCTTTGTTGTGTGTCCGTGATGTGGTGTGTGGGCGTGTTTGCATATATTAACGATTCGTCCCAACATGCTGCTACTGCTTGACTGATAGTGGTGGCGGGGGCCCGTTTGTCCCTCCCTGTCACAGTGTGTGTGTGTGTGTGTGTGTTCACTCGTTGATGTCTACTGTACGTGGCTTGTCCTGTTATTTATTCATGTTCGTGTCTGTCTGCATGCATGTTATGATCCTCACCGAAGCAGTCCCTTCTCTCCGAACACTCCCACATGAATGAATAAACAAATAAATGAATGAATAAATGACCATGTATGTATTCATTTATACGTAGATCATTATTATTTTTAAGGTAGCGTGTTGGTAGTGGTGTTGGTGGTAGTGCTGGCGCCCCCCTGACCAGAGCTATCTCCCACCAGCCCTCTCTTATCACCGCGTCCATCCGGTTGGGAGATCACTATCTGTCGACGGGGAAGGGGCCTCGATCCTTGTCAGGGGTGGTCGCTGGCCGTCCATGATTGGGGAGGGATGACGAGGGGCTGGTGGCGGCGGTGGGCGTAACGCAACTTATCGAGGCCGCGAGGGGGACGAAAATGTCACGGCGTAGTTAGAAGCGCCTTGGAACGCACGAAGTTTGCTGACTCAAGTAGCATTCTCTCTCTCTCTCTCTCTCTCTCTCTCTCTCTCTCTCTCTCTCTCTCTCTCTCTCTCGTTGTTGGTGTAGGTGGCGGTGAATAAATAAATGCTGGTTTATAGTTCAACAGATGTATGCGTTTGTTATCATGCAGATTATCATAGAGAACGTGGCGTGTCGAGGGATAACACACACACACACACACACACACACACACACACACATTTCAATGCTATTTTTGCCGGTCACAATTTTTTTTTTTTTTTCAGTACTGGGAGCGATTTGGAGCCTATTGACTGTGCTTAATGATGTGTGATAATGATGGAAATATTATTAAAATTACAATGAAGAGATTAGCTATTATGGTATGCAAGACACTTGAATATTAATAACTTAGTTTAGATCAACCATTGCGGGATGGCTGTTAATTTGTGACATGGCTCCTGACATGTGGTATATTGCAAAGTTGTATTAGGTCAGTCAGATCAGCGGCAACAACAGTAAGCACAAAAAGTATTGTATAGCGGGAATTACATTATATATAAATAGTATTGTTGCATAATCGGACAATACACGGAAAAAAAATACTAATAAAAAATGCAGGTCTGCGATAAATGTCATGGAAAAAAGAAATTTTGAAATACACTTATATTTTTTATTGGGTCATCCAGTGTGAAAAAAAAAAATCCCTATTAACACTGAAAAGATAATATAGTCATACGATAAAACGGATAATTCGGTTAATTATTTGCACAGAAGGCATGGTGAAGCAGGACTGATGTACAGGTCACTAGGTTATTTTGTTTCCATACAGAACCAGACAATGTTAATTTACTTGTGGCTTGAAGGACTTACGGCTCTTGTGAAAAATTATTCCCAAAAACGGTATTATTTTTCCAGATATCTATTCCTTGACAAAACGGTAGGAAAAGAAAACTAGGGAGAGATACTTGAAGGTTATTTGAAAGTCGTCCTCCTGAATGCCTGTGATTATGCTATATATAGGGATGAGATAGTTTTATTTACTTAGCTTTTTATAGATTTATCATTCACAGAAGTCCAAACCATTTCATTTTAAAAAGTGATGGATATTTCAAGAGCTAACAATGCGCTCTTTCCCGAGACATCTGCTCATCCACATGTACTAGGGCGCTTTAGGATGCGTATTTCGGTTTAATGTATCACTGAGGGTTGGTCTGGTTTGGTCTTGTGGGGTGGGGTGGGGGGGAGCCAGTCATGTAAATTTTCGCTATTCTATCTGTATGTTATTTTGTGCTTTACATTTGTTTTCTCTTGAACTTGTAAATAATAGGAATAAATAGGGAGAATAACATTTTATTATTGGAGATGAAATGTTCCTAGGGAAAAGACTCATAACACTTAGTCTTTATCTTATTTAAGCTACCCAAATTTTACGGCTTGCAAAGAATATTGGAGCATGAATTTCGAAATTATTGTATCTCATAATAATAATAATAATAATAATAATAATAATAATAATAATTATGATAATAATAAAGGTAACAACTAAATGACAAAAGTAATCTCTGCAATGTGCACTGATTCAGGCAAGGAGTATCAGGGCATCTATGGAACTGCATGAATTGGCCAAACTTTTAAGAAAAGTCTTTCTTTACTAACTTCACTGGGGGCAGCAATTGGGTGGAATTTTTTTTTTTTCGAATTTTTTTCTTCACCATCCTTCTGTGTGTATGACAATAATGTCAATAATAATAATAATAATAATAATAATAATAATAATAAATGCAAAGTGATTTTCTAAGTGTATATTTCACAAAAATCTGGTATTCAGAAACCATGAAAAATCCGCTGTATATGAGAATAATATGTAATTGATGAAAAATAGTAATTGAATAGGATAGTAGTAGTAGTAGTAGTAGTAGTGTAATCCCTCACCACACACACACAAAAAAAAAAAAAAAAAAAATTGGAAGTGCACAATTACCCAAACAACGATGCCATAATGGAAGAAAAAGTTTCAGACTAAACATTATAACCAGACAGCTACTTCCACCTATCACACGTACTTGTTTTTTGTGTAACTAAATATATATCAATTCATTAGTCCTTATGATAATTTCTATTGATTTTCTAAGCACCAGACACAGTGGACCTCGTGACATCAGTGCTCGGGGCAACTGCACGTCATTTGATTAGTGGATAGTTATCACAGGGAAGGGAGTGTTGCCAATGACCGTCAATTTCTTTGCTGCTGTTTGAAGACCTTGAGCACTGGCTGGTTTGTCACATGTAGACTGTTGATGCTCTAATAATGTATATTAATTATGTAAATAATCGTTGAAACGGTTTGATTATGATGATGATGATGATGATGATGATGATAATAATAATAATAATAATAATAGCGATGATTAACCCTCGCCATCACCATTACCTTGCATTATTCTAATAGTTGTACATGACCTCACCTGTCCAGCCCCTAATAACATTCTTTACCCATTAAAATAATAATGAATGAATAATAATAACAAATATATTTTCTTCTGTAGTCTTAGACAGTTTTACCTAAAGGAATACAGTGCCGAGGTACGATTTGGTGGGTGTATTCGAAAATGTTTATTCACGCTAACACTTGTGCTTTTGCGTTATTCAGAATGAGTCGCTTCGTAGACCATTTACGATCATAAAGAGAAGGAAAAGTAACCGTGCTAATAGCACGGTTACTTTTCCTTCTCTTTATGATCGTAAATGGTCTACTCAAGTGAAAGTCGTAGCATAAAAGCCTTGATTTGCTTAATTTTAATTCCTCTAAGAAAAAAAAAAAGATAAAAAAAGAACTTACAAGTACCAATAATAAAAAAGTTTGGCGGTTTGTTCGTGCTTAAATTATTTGGCAAGGATAGTTTTCCTTTCTTTTCTTTATTTTTCCTCCTTTTTTTTTTTTTTTTTTTTTGTAGATGATCCCCCAACACACGTGGCGGACTCCCTACTGTCGCACAGGTGACCAGGCGAACCAGTCTGGCTAAACTTGATATGGGACGCCCTTTCCATGGCCTGCCGTGGCACGTGGCCTCTGTCCCCGCCTCTCTCCCTTTCCTGGGACTTGTGTTATTTCTGTTTGTGATGTATCTAAACACATCGTCCGGCCTGTCTCTGCTCTCACATCTAATGCTGTATTAATGTTTCAATAATTAATGCTATTATATCTATATTTGGTTCTCGGTACACTTGCATTTTGTGTGTGGTGTTTCCTCATTCGCTATCGTGCTTCCTTCGGTCCCATGTCATATGTTATACGTGCTGTTGTTTGCACCAAGAGAGTAATGGAGAGCTGTTTATGAATACAGTGGAGAAAGGGATATTGGTTAGCGAAACAAAATATACATTTAAAGTTAAAATAATCCTGAATTTTAATAGATTTTATTTATGTGATGTATCCGATATACTACGCACCGAAAATATATTGATTTAGTATTTCCTGTGCTGCCTACTCCTACATTCACTTTACCTGCCTACCATCTGTCTTGGAGTGGCGTTAACCGATTTAGGATTTTTTATAATAAGCATCCTTACGTACACTTCCGGAGCCCCGTGCACTTGTAGCGGCGGACATGATTTACGGGTCTCCGGGTGGTGAAGGCACAACTCTTCAATTTGAATCCGTCATAATATCTTGCCACATGAACGGAGACTAAATCATGCATGTTTTTTTTAACATTCTGAATAGATAGCGGATTAAAAAAATATATATATTTGCAAATCATTGCTCCACAATAAACCGTTGTAAACGAAACATACAAAAGATAAATAGAAATGTGAATAGACAAATGAAGTAATATATTAAAAGATGTTGACTTCTATAAGGTTGAATATGTTCAGTTAGCTGAAACGTACACTGTTAGGGACAAGACAAGACATAGCGGTGACTCAGGAAGAAGAAAAAGTTTTATCCACAGCGTGACACACTAGTGCAGTGTGGTCACCCTGGTAAGGCAATGCTCATTCACTTCGGCGAGGTCGGGGTGTGTGGGCAGGTTTGTGGTGGTGGCAGGGCTCAGTTTGACAGTACTGATGTGTTTGTTTATTATATTTATGAAGGTCAGTACTCTGTGGCATGTTTAGCGTTTGTTGATGATTCTTTTTTCAGTTCGTATAAGAGTGAACATTTGATTGTTCTTAAGATAAAAAAAAAAAAGAGAAAGAAAAAGAGAAAGGACGGTACATCTTGCATTTTGTGATCCTTTTTCGTTACTTTCAAAACATAACTCAATTCGAAGATATATTACTGTGAAGTTTTAAGAAGAAAGTGACTCGTGTCAAGGGTCAAGAAAAAAAAAAAAACTGTACATCTTGCATTTGTGATTTCTTCCTTGTTCGTTCAAAACATGACTCGAATTCAAAGATATTTTGACTTCGAGGCTTAAAGAGAACATGTTTTGTGAGTTATTGTTTATTGTCGAGGGTTCATGGCGAAAAAAATAAAAAGTACCTCTTGCACTTATGATCCTTTTTCGTTCGTTCAAAGCACAATTCGAAATGGAAGATATAACGCCATCGATGTTTAAAGAGAAAGAGAAGGTGTTTTATGGCTCGTATTGTTTATTGTGACTCTTAGTGCTTATTGTGTGAGGAAGGCGCGGCGGCAGCGACTTGGTACTGAGCCAGTCCGCCGGGCACTGCTTGGTGGGTTACGCTGTTCTCATTGATGTGTGTGTGGTTATGACGGTGGTGCCAGTGATGGTGATGATAATAATAATATTAATAATAGTAATAATAATAATAATAATAACTTTCTTCCTTTCTTTTCTTTCTCTTCTTTTTCTTCTTTTTCTTCTTCTTTTTCATCTTTGCATTATTATCGTTATTTATTACTCTTATTCTTTTTATTATTATTATTGTTATTTCTCTCTTGTTGGTGTTGTTGTTATTATTATTATCATTATTATTATTATTATTATTATTATTATTATTATTATTATTATTATTGTTATTACTGTTATTCTTATAATCATTATTATTATTATTACCATCATCATCATCATCATCATCATCATCATCATCATTTCTATTATCACTCCTCAAAATATACTAATCCCCTTCACAGTAAAAGAGGAAACCAGATGATATTAGCCAAACCTACCCCTTCTTATCTGTCCTAGAAAAGTTAGTATAATTATTTCCAGCATAATCTTATCCAATTACTTTTTATGTATCCATCAATTTCTCAGTAATTATTTATGTATATTTATCTCGAAGTTTTATTTATTTAATTTTTATGTAAAGTCGTTTATTTACTTAGTTTGTTTACTTACTGTTTTATTTTTTTTATTCGTCTATTGTTATTATTATGATTGCGTAACTTTGTTTAACTTCCAGGAACCTTTTGATATCAGCTGCCGTGTTTATTTGTATGTTCTTTGGTTGATAATACGCGTACGGTGTGCTATCTGCTTGTTTCTGTGCGCGCGCGCGTGTGTGTGTGTGTGTGTGTGTGTGTGTGTGTGTGTGTGTGTGTGTGTGTGATAGGCACCTTTTATCCTTGTTATTTCCTCTCTTCCTTACTTCCTTCCCTTTTTATTAATTGCATTGTCATAGTCATCATCATTATTATCACCATCTTCGTCGTCGTCATCATTTTTCTTTTTTTTTTTCATCTTCCTCCTCTTCCTCCTCCTCCATGTACTACTACTACTACTGCTACTACTACTCTAATAATAATGATAATGATAATAATAATACATCATCATTGTCATCATTATCTTTTTTTTTTTTTTTTTTTTCTCTTCCTTCTCCTCCTCCTCCTCCTCCTCCTCCTCCTCCTCCTCCTCCTCTCATCAGCTGTGAATCTTGCTAGCCCCGTCACGCCTCGCACCTGAACTCTCTCCCAGGTAATCGCGCCAATTAATCGCCTTTCAGGTAATCGGTCTAATTAATCAGGTCTTTGGTCGATCCTCAGGTAGACATTTTGTTTTCAAGGTTATCGCTCCGGACCTGGCGTAGTTTGTTATTATTATTATTATTATTATTATTATTATTATTATTATTATTATTATTATTATTATTATTATTGCTGTTGTTGTTGTTGTTGTTGTCGTTGTTGTTGTCGTTGTTGTTGTTGTTGTCGTTGTTGTTGTTGTTGATGGTGGTGTTGCTGTTATTCAGAAATGCCTTGTCGTAGTATTTTTTATTTTGTCTACATTCTCTCTCTCTCTCTCTCTCTCTCTCTCTCTCTCTCTCTCTCTCTCTCTCTCTCTCTCTCTCTCTCTCTCTCTCAATTGCGTTTATTACCTTTAGTCTTCATTAATTTATTTTCTCGTAGAAAAAATATTCCGTTTCAGTAACTCTTCTCTCTCTCTCTCTCTCTCTCTCTCTCTCTCTCTCTCTCTCTCTCTCTCTCTCTCTCTCTCTCTCTCTGGTAAATAAGCCTGAGACTATTACTTTCTTCCCTCCCTCCCTCCCCCTCTTCCTCCCTCTTATCCTTAGCTTTTTTCTACTTATCTCCTTCCATCCTTCATTTCATCTCTTCCTCCTTACACACGAAGGATGATTGAAAACGTGGAGTTACTGATGCCGTTTTATCAGCTACAGTAATATGAGAGAGAGAGAGAGAGAGAGAGAGAGAGAGAGAGAGAGAGAGAGAGAGAGAGAGAGAGAGAGAGAGAGAGAGTCATTAGGGTGTAAAGAAGTAAAAATGAGTGAATGTAGAAAAGTGGAATGAGAAAAGGATTAGATAAAATCGTCGATGAAGGAAAGTTTACGCAAGTTCGAAGTAGGGAAAGGAAGGAAGGAGGGGAGAGGAGATCGGGAAAAGATTGAATTGGAGGGTTCATGGGGAAAAGGAAAAACTGAAGGAGTGGAGTGCGGTAAGGAAGGAAAAAATAGACAGAAAGAAGGAAAGTTTCATAAGAGGGAGACATGAAAGAAACGAAGGAGAAGGGATAAGAAAAATATGCTAAACGAAGTGGGGAAGGGAAAGCAAATGGAAGATGAGAGAACAGAAATTAAATAAATGAGAGATTAAGAGAATGAATGAAAGAGGAAAGGATGGAAATAGGTAAGGAAGGGAAGGAAGGGATTGAATGGATGAGGAAGGAAGGGAGGGAAATAACTAAATAAGGGATGAAGTAAAAGAAAAAAATGAGGGAAGTGAATGAAAGAGGAAAGGATGAGATGTGCAAGGAAGAGAAGAAGAAAAATAATGAGGGAAGGAAAGATATGATGGAAGAGAAATAGAGAAATTAAATAAGGAAGGAAAAGAATGAGAGTGATAGAGGAAAGAGTGAAATGTGTAAGAAAGAGAAGAAGGAAATCCCTGGAGGAAAGAGAGAAATGAGGGGAGAAAAAATAAAGAAAGGAAGGAAATGAATCAGAGAGAAAAAGGCAAATAAATAAGGATGGAAGAAAAGGAGTCAAGGAGAAAAAGAGGAATGAAAAAAGGAGCAGGGGAAGGAGGGAAATAAATAAGGGGGGAAAAGAGAAAAATAAATAAGGGAGTAAGGGAAGGAGGGCAATGAATGGGAGGAAGGCAAGGAGCGAAAGAAGGCGAGGGAGGGGAGGGAGGGCAGCCACCTCATCTCGCCACAGCTGTATTGCCTGGCGGGGCTGAAAGGGCGACGCTGGGAATCGCTACTAATTCCGCTCGAAAAAGTCTTCGCCACAGGAATCAGTGATGAGGGAAGGCTCGCTATCGGGGCCCCCATCACCCAGACTTCTACAGCGGCAGCGGTAGACGGGGATCTAGGCGGGGGCGCACACACACACACACACACACACACACAAGGTAGTTAGTACATGTACACATACACAAAAAAAGTCAAGTATTTCTGGGAGGAACAAATTCAAACAGGCAGACAGACAGACGGCCAGATTACGAACAAGCATTTAGACAGATAGACAGACAGGAAGACTAAAGAGAAAGCAGACAATTGACAGACGGATGCGACAGAGTGACAGACAGAATCACATGTAAACTCGTAATAATACAGAAAGCAAACAGAGAAGCTAGAGAGGAAATAGATAAGGATACAGAAACATGTACTCGTATTACAGAAAGAGACAAGAAGCTCTAGGACATTAAAAAAAAAAAAAAGACGGAGGTAAACGATGAAGAGGAGGAGGACAAACAGACCAATAGCTACTGGTACAGAAAAGAACACACACACACACACACACACACACACACACACACACACACACACACTCACACTGATGTGCGGACCAGCGTGACTGATATGAAGAATACCTGTCCGCGAACGTGTGATAAAACTTAGCGTTAATATTTTGTAGGTAATTTTTCGCCATTAATTAGTGAACGGATGTACTGCTTAGCGATGCCGATCTTCTCCACCTCCTCACCTGCATCATCATTGTCATCATCATCATCATTGTTATCATCATCATCACCATCATCGTTGTCATCATCATCATCATCATCATCATCATGTACTTTCAGTGTCGTTCAGTCAAGTATTCTCTATTCTTCATCATAATAGTAAGGACGATAGTGATATTTTTTGTCATTTTCACCACCACCACCACCACCACTACTACTACTACTACTACTACTACTACTACTACTACTACTGTTGTCACTTCACTTTATTCTAATTCAAAGTGTGTTCGAGTGCGCGTGCGTGTGTGCATTCGTGTCTGTGCGTCTGGCTGTCTGTTCCTAAATGTATAATCAGCGGAAGACACACGCACACAAAAAAAGATGTTTTATCGAGAGCCATTAGGCATTAATCTTAAGTGGCGGCCATTCGTGCCAATTAAATAACAAGTAACACGCGGATATTCTGCTGCTTGCACGTTTTGTTATCACTCGGGCGCAGGGAGTCTACAAGACAGCGTTGAGATCAACCGTGTCTTTCTAATTATATACATTCACTTATCGGCCATTTACCTTAAGGAAAGACTAGGTAGAATATTATACTCGATTTAGTTTAAGAATTTTTGCTTGTGTTATTACTTATTTTATGTTTGATATACGAGTATATATATATATATATATATATATATATATATATATATATATATATATATATATATATATATATATATATATATACTATAAAGCATTAGTCTACATACTTTTCTATAAATTAGTTTTTTAATGTCCCTAGTTATTAGTTATTGTATGCAAATTACCCAAATTTTTTTTTTTTTTTTTTTTTTTTTACTAAAAGCAAGAAGTCTTCATGCATATTTTTCTATATACTGGCTTCTCCTTTCATGTTATTAGTTATTATATACTCAATGTCACTTTTTTGTTTTTAATAAGCCGTAAATCCTCCTACTTTTCTCTGTACATAATAATCTTTTTTATATCGTTCCTAGTTTCTTGTTTGTTTTGTTAGAGGAAAGCTGTTAGTTTTTATTACAAGGCAAGTCCGCATACTTTTCTGTATATTATCTTTTTC
>NC_087160.1:21286931-21289431 GCF_035594125.1 Scylla paramamosain
TGCTTCCCCCACCTCCTCTTCCTCCTCCTCCCGCCCTCCTTCATCTCTTCCTCCATCTGCGACTCCTCAGCCGCCGTCACTCATCTAAGTCTGTTGTGGCCTCGTCTGCAAGTACGTCTGGGAAAGGAGAATTAAGAGTAAAAATAAGATTAAAGTGAGCACGTTCAGGATTATTGGTTAAGTCAATTACTAAGACATCCTCTCGTACAGGTGATGGTAAGCCGTCATGCGATCATCATACGAGCTTGACGAAAATGAGCAGAAAGGTAAATAATGTAAATATGCACTTTCATGGTTCTCTGTGCATGATGAGATTAGGATCGGGGATTGCAGGTTCAGCTGGCCGCGTCGGATTTAGCTCTTGCTCTCAGTAGTAGTAGTATTAGTAATAATAATAATAATAATAATAATAATAATAATAATAATAATAATAATAATAATAATACAGTTATTCAGCTTTCCATTCAGCAAGAGTGCATGAAAATAATAGTAACACACGCTGGTAACACACTGCATGAATAATCCGTGTGTATCGCGCGGAGCCCCGGGAGCGCGGTGATACATCTCACGGCAACATTAGCGCGCCAAGTAGAGGCACGACATAAGACAAAAGAGTGGCGGGGTTCGCGGCGCGCCTGGCGGATTATCAGCTCTTCGAAGGGTAACTTTACGGTTGTTGCCTTATTCGCCGGCGTTTCCAGCGGGCAATTAATCCGCCCCTTGCTTCACCCCACCTCCGGCTCAGTCTTGAGTGCGAGTGAACTTAAATAATAAATATCTTGGAATATCTGAAGCCCCGTCCGTGTCGCACGCCTGCTCCACCCACCTATCTCTGTAGCCAATTATATAAATAAATATTTTTTGGTTGGTTGGATAAATGGAAACGCTTTATCAGAATATAAGCAAGACGGGATGGAAATGTGAGAAGCAGGACACGCCGGCCTGCCCTGATAGCTGACCTCCTGCCGCGCGCCTCCCCTGACCCGCCGTTCCTCCGCCACGCAAACTGGGACGGACCGCAACTCTTCGGCTTCAGCGAGGAAGGAACTTGCGGAAAACATGTCGCGCGCTAACAACAAACCACATTTATTTTCTAACCTCGAAACTGACGTAACGCTCCAATGTATTTATAAATATATATATATATATATATATATATATATATATATATATATATATATATATATATATATATATATATATATATATATATATATATATATATATATTTTTTTTTTTTAACATGCCAATAATGGTCGAGTAATCTGATACCTTGAAAAAAAATTCGTGAAACTCAATACTGGAACGACTACTGTGGCTACCCATGATAGCCCTAAGCCAAGCCCTCCTCTGTGTGGTGCAAATGTGCTGCCAACTAAATACCTCCTCTTTACCACCCAGACAGACAGAAGACAGACAGAATTTGTTTAAGCTATACTCTTATTTTATCATTTTTTTTTTCATATATTTTTCATAGAACCCACTACACCAGAACCTCCTTTGAGTAAACATAAACACACACTCCTAACTTATCAGTTATTAAACGTATTTTGTAGTTTAATTCACTGCAACTCGTCGTAACTATATTTCAGTGATTTTTCAATCCTTCTCCCACCTCTCTAATGTCTAGATTTATTTTCTTCCTCAATAATGAATTGGATTATTTTTGAGTGGATTTTAGTATTTTCTTGAAGTTCCCCATCACAGTATCCACGCTCCTCTGATACGTATTATTCCAGTCACAGAAGCTTCAGTACGTATTACCTCATGAATAACTTGCCTGGTGTATGAGAGAGAGAGAGAGAGAGAGAGAGAGAGAGAGAGAGAGAGAGAGAGAGAGAGAGAGAGAGAGAGAGGCGGCTGATATTGGTGGATGTGAGTAAGCAATGTGTTTGTATGGATATGTGTTAAGGTTAGATTACTGCTTCCTCCTGCCACTCCTCATCCCTATCCTCCCCCCACGTCCTCCTCTTCCTCCCCCTCCTCCCCTCCTCTTTGTGAAGAAAGGGCGAGGATCACAATCACTATATACCACATATCCGGAAAGAATACATACTACTACTACTACTACTACTACTACTACTACTACTACTACTGTTACTACTACTACTACTACTACTATTACCAACTGAATGACTCGTTTTCTAAAGGTGTTACAAAATATTTCTGTAGTAGTAGTAGCAGTAGTAGTAGTAGTAGTAGTAATAGCAATAGTAGTAGTAGTTATTGTAGTTGTTACATGAATTACTTTTCTAACCAAATAAAAGAACACGTGGTATCATGACAAAATGGAGAGAGAGAGAGAGAGAGAGAGAGAGAGAGAGAGAGAGAGAGAGAGAGTGGGGGAACATAAAACAACTACGTATGCAAAACATTGATTAAACGAAACATGAAGAAGGAAAAAACACGAAATGTATGAAGAGGAGGAGGAGGAGAAGAAGAGAAAAGGAAAAACCATAAAGCAGGGAGGAGGAAGAGGAGATTATTGTACAGAGATGGA
>NC_087160.1:21291931-21316931 GCF_035594125.1 Scylla paramamosain
AGAACAGATGGCAAGAAAACAAATAGAAGGTGGTACAGATGAAGGAAGGAAGGAAGGAAGGAAGGAGGGAGGTTGAGAGCGCGGGAGGGAGGGAAGGATGGCTGCCCGATACCCTTACGTAGAAGAGGGCAAGATGGTCCCTGGGCGATAAGAGGGCGAGCTGCGGGGCTGGGATAACGCCGCGATGAGGAAGATAGCTGCACACACGCACGCAACGCGACACACACACACACACACACACACACACACACACACACGGCAATGAAGTCTGTGTATGTGTGTGTGTGTTGGTATTAGATTACAAAATGTTGGTAATAATTGTCATGCGTAACATAAATGATTGCTTATTGTGGTGGTATAGAAGTAGTAATGGTGGTGGTGGTGGTGGTGGTAAATGGTGGTGGTGGTGGTGGTAGTAATAGTATTTGACAGCTCATCTTATTTTTGTTTACCTAGCGTGTATAAAACTCACACGAACTCCCATCATTACCAGTTTTACTACCACCACCATCACCACCGCCACACTATTGAGCCACTACTCTCTCCTGTCACACACAAACATACAGACACCACGCGGCACGAGGTGACTACCTAACCGGACGCTTCATTCTGACACGCGCGAACCATTGCAAAAAATAACCGCGAGGAGAGCTAATGTGCCCCGCCTCACTATCTGGCAACACTGGTCGGGCGTGTTACATGGCAATGGTGGTGGGCGGGGCTTGAGCCGGGATCCAGGGACGCCCCGACAACGCCTACTGCTTCCCGATACGCTCTACCCATTTATCTGAGGCGCCCCGATACCAACCTTCCGCCCACACAATATTCCGGCGCCAGATAAACGTGGATAGTCCTCAACGCTACAGTATATGCCTGCTAATCTCCGCACCATGTTTCACCCGCTGACGTCATGATGTAAATGTTGGAGTGAAGTTTTCTGCTGCGTTTCGTGCTGGACTTGTTGCTTACTGCCGCTGCTCCTGGTCTGTGGTCTGCTGGTCATTCAGTGCTTGTGGCGGGGAGTTGGATGGCGAAGGGGTAGTAGGAGAGGGGATGTGCGGGGAGGGAGGGACTAGTGTGTGGGAGGGGTGACTGGGTGGAGGGAAAGGAAAGAGGGTGGATATTGCTGATTGCGGCTTTTATAATTAATTAGGGATAGTGGGAGTTACAGCAGACCTGGTTCTTGTGTTGGTTATAGTGGGTTTGATAGCAGTGGTGGCGGTGGTGGTGGTGGTGGTGATAGTAATAGATAACATGCAAACTGTTATGTAGCACCGTTAATAGACAGAACTAATAATCATAGCAGAATTGTAGTAGTAATAGTAGTAGTAGTAGTAGTAGTAGTTTTTACATGTCATTATTTCACACTATATAACAAGCTGCACATCACGTAGTTCACTAACAAAATCAACATAATTTTGTTTTAAGTGCACATATCAAATCCTTTACTGTGTTCATGAATTTGCACCCAACTCATTCCTGCAAAAAATAATATATGTAGTAGTAGTAGCAGTAGTAGTAGTAGTAGCAGTAATAGTAGTAGTAATAGTAACAGTAGTAGTAGTAGTAGTAACTGTAATCGTTCATGTAATCATTGAATTGGTGATAGGAACTGTAGCAGCAGGTCACGGCATCGACAGTACTAGCAGTAGTAGTAGCAAGAGTGACAGCAGTAGTAGCAGCAAGAGTGACAGCAGTAACAGCAGTAGCAGTAGTAGCAGCAAGAGTGACAGCAGTAGTAGCAGCAAGAGTGACAGCAGTAGCAGCAGTAGCAGTAGTAGCAGCAAGAGTGAGAGCAGTAGTAGCAGCAGTAGTAGGAGTAGCGGCAGTAAAAGCATCATCAGGAGAGGCAGCATCATGGGGGCACTATCCTCTGCTGGCCGGATGTCAGTTTTGTCACACTGACTCTCAAGATAACACTCCCTATCACAGTGGGCGTTCCTCACCCCCACCGACACATAGTCTGTCTCTCTCTCTCTCTCTCTCTCTCTCTCTCTCTCTCTCTCTCTCTCTCTCTCTCTCTCTCTCTCTCTCTCCTAAAAAGTCGGGTATGAAGAGATTAATTTAAAAATGCCAATTGGATTTCTGCGGTTATCCATTCCTGCGAGTCTTCTTTTTCCCTTTTTTTTTTTACATATATTTATTTATTTATTTATTTATTTTTTTGTAGGAGTGGTTCTGGCAAAGGACAACAAAAGGCTTAAAAATGAAAAAAAAAAAAAGAAGCCCAATGAAAGTATCAGACCCCAGAGAGCCGTCAAAAGGGTTACATAACATGAGGAAAAGGATCTTGAAATCTCCCTCTCTCTCTCTTGAAAGCTGCAGAAATGCGCGAACTGCGAAGATGTGCGTGCAGACATCCAGGGGAGCTCTTCCACGAGGAGATATTGACCTGAAGAACCACGAGGAGATATTGACCTGAAGAAGTGCGTGTCATAGGGCTTCCATCAGGCGCAGCGTCACTAATACATGGACAGTGTGCTTTTCTAGACAGTTACCAATATTTGTACCAGTTGCAGACGATTGTAACCTGAGGAAGAGCAAAACGTAGAGCTTCCATCAGGCGCGGCATCATTAGTACGTTGACAGCGTGCTTTTCTAGACAGCTATCCATATTTGTACCGGCTGTAGACCTGATGTAATACGAAATTTACGAAGCGCAACATGTATTTAGGAACCGAATTCAAAATGTGCCTATTTCTTCCATTTACTGAGACCAAGTGGACGAAAGCACGTACGCAGCATCACCAGTACGGGCACAGCGTGATTTTCTAAGATAGCTCACAGTCTTGTAGTAGCAGCAGACGACCTGACATAGCACCATATTCTGAGACACCTCCACGCCGCACCTCCACTTCTTTCAAAAGGCTCTAGTTGAAGTTAGACGGGTTTTTAAGGTTGTTTTTTTAGTTGAAGTGAGAGATGAATAATATTTCTACATTATCAACTGGAGAAATAGCTTTGGAAACCCGGCTGTTCTTCTCTGTGGCCTTTGAAAATAGTCGTGGTGAGAGAGCAAAGCGATTAACGAAACACATCATGTATCATTGAGTTTAAATGTGCCAGTCTCCTCCACTTACTGAGATTGCTGAGAATGCATGACAATATCGAGTGCATTCCTTTCACTTCAGCCACTCACAGCAACCACTGTACTTATAAAAACACCCTTCATCTGTATTGCTATTAGATAGAAATTCTCTCTCTCTCTCTCTCTCTCTCTCTCTCTCTCTCTCTCTCTCTCTCTCTCTCTCTCTCTCTCTCTCTCTCTCTCTCTCTCTCAAGATAAGACACCTGTGGATTGGTATATTTGTCTCTTTCCTTTCTTTTGCCTTTTCAATACATATTTATGGTGTTGTATTTGTAATGTTAATGCTTCATGCCCTCTTGTACGTGTTGGTGGTGGTGGTGGTGGTGTTGGTTGTGGTGGTGGCACATGTGTAGGGCATGGTGGTGGTGATAAAAGACAGGGGGAGGCGGTGGTGATAGTGAGTGAGTGGCATTGACATCATGATGCGTCGTTAGCAGTGGTGGTGGTGCTGACGGGGTGAGGGGGAGGTATTGGGGGTTGTTAGGGTGATAATGATTAGTGGACTTCCCAAAAACCGATAAGGATACCATGAATAGTTTTCTCTAATAACTAGTGATTATTGCGCAGTAGTAGTAGTAGTAGTAGTGATGGTGGTAATTGCGGTTGTAGTAGTAGCAGTAGTAGTAATAGTAGTAGTAGTAGTTGTAGTTGTTGTTGTTGTTGTTGTTATTGTTGTTGTTGTTGTTTTAAGTAGTGTTGAAGTAATAGTAGTAGTTATATTAGCAATGACTTGTAGTAGTAGTAGTAGTAGTAGTAGTAGTAGTAGTACTGTTGGTGGTGGTGGTGGTGGTAATAGAAGTATCATCATTATTACCATCAACTACAGCAGCAGCAGCAGCAGCACGAGCAGCAACTGTACTAGTAGCAGCAGTAGTTGTTGTTGCTGTTGTAGAAGTAGCAGTGTCACCAATAGCAGCTTGTCGTTTTATTGTAGTAGTTGGTGATGGCGGTGATGTGATGGTTATTAATATCTTTCCCTAACATCATTAGTAACACTGAAAACCATATTCAAGACATACAAATACCACAATCGCAGGTGATGCTGGTGGATGCTGTTTTAATGATGGTTGTGATGGTGGTGGCGGAAGACTGGTGATGATGGTTGTGATGGTGGTGGCGGGAGAGTGGTGATGATGGTTGTGATGGTGGTGGCGGGAGAGAAGGCAGCGTGGGAGGCATAGAAGTACTCGTAGACGGGTGGAGAGAGAGAGAGAGAGAGAGAGAGAGAGAGAGAGAGAGAGAGAGAGAGAGAGAGAGAGAGAGAGAACTAGGAAGGGGAGTGGTCACTATTATCTCAATTGACATCTAATACTTCACTTGTCTCTGATCTCTCCTTGTGATGGCGCGGAGTTGAAGAGACGACTGTGTGTGTGTGTGTGTGTGTGTGTGTGTGTGTGTGTGTGGCAGAGGAAGGGAGAGGGGATGTGATACTGAAGAAGGGGAAGAGAAGAGGGGAAAGTGTATGAGGTAGAGAAAGAGAGAGGATATGGTGGCCTTCATGTGTGTGTGTGTGTGTGTGTGTGCGTGTGACAAGCAGGTCTGGGTGGTCTGCGAGGCATGGGAGTGGGTGGTGGGAGATGTGAGAGGGGAGGAGAGAGACATGGGTGGGCGGAGATAAGAGAAGAGAGCAAGTGTATGTGTAATGTGAGAGAACTCTTCCTCCTCTCATAGGGAATAACAGGCACGGCAGACACATTAGCCAGATGGAACAGATAGGCGGAGACGTCGAGGAAAGAAGAGAACTGGATCAAAGGTGCATCGAGGGTTATTACTATCTCATTACCAGTCTCAACTTGCACGATTCTGATTTCAGTTCTAGTGGAGTGTTTTGTTTTGTTTTTTTTCTCCCTCTTTCTTCCATCATGTGCTGGTGGGTGGGCCGTGTTAGTCTGTGTATTGTGATTAACGAATGCCCTGGTGTGTTTTGGTGCTTCGGTGCTTTGTTTCCAGTGTGTTATTTGCTTTGTATAGTAATATCATCCATAAATACGATGACTTTGGCCTAACAGACGAAGTATTATGGAATGAAGATGGACACGAGTATTATTCAAGCATTTTTGTTCGGGTGTGTTCGCTTATTTTTGTATTTCATTGGTCATATGGGTGAAGGATATTTTTTTTATTTGAGTGAATGGAGTGATTTGCGGATCTGCTTAGTGTGTGTTGCTCGTTCAGCGTGGTGTTGTGTTTGTGTGTGTCTCGGTGGGTGGATGGGTGGGTGGTGGTCGTTCTAGTATTTAGTCGAAGTTAGGTCTTCTTAGGAATGCTGCTTGTGTCATTTGTCGAAAAAAATGTTTGTGAAAGAAATTATTGCAAGAGAAGTATCAAGATTAACCTTTACTAATTCTCTGCCTACTCTTTTATTTATTTATTTATTTTATTTATCTATTTTTTTCGTTAAGGCATCCAATAATCTCAATACTTACTAATGCCACTACCTAATTGTGTCTGCCGTCGGCCTCCTTAACGTGTAGGCCAGACTGATGCATCAAGCCTCCATCCCGGCCACCGTGCAGCTATGCCAATGATTCCGTAATGTGCATCGGCTAATACTTGCATAATGATATTGCGTCTTTTACTATTAACGCGGGCCGGGGAGCTTCATCCTCCTGCAGTAGAGGAATCTGTAGTTGAGTTCTTAAGATGAACCTATATTATCTTCCTAATCACTGGTCTCTTTTAATCTCGCCGTCTTGCTCTGGGTATCATAATGTGACGGTGTAGCCTGCAAGTTACTGAGCTGAGCACGGCCATCACCACATGAAACTGTCCCCAGGTTGATACAGGTCTGAGTCACCACCACTAACGCTCTCCTTGCTGTGAGGTTGACAGAGTAATGTTAAGGCTTTCAACTCTCCGATAAGCGCTCTGCACCACATACTTGGACTTGTTCTAGTATCTGGAAGTAAGTTTGCCACAAGTAGCATTCTTTTCCCTCCTGACCAGCGCAGCATCCATCAGTTGATTCAGTACATCTTAACATCTTTCCTGTACGACGTCGCGGTTTCCTGCACGCGGCACCTGAGCAATACGTTTGTGTATCAGTAGTACACACGCGGCCACACGTCACATGGGTAGCTGACTGGAGGCGCCGCACCATTCTCGAGCAGGTGTGGCGCCGCTCATTGCATTCTACCGGGGCCGCCACTACACTTTCCGCACAGAGTCGCTGACTCTGACTTTTCGAATTTTTTTTCTTTTGGCTTCCTTGAACTCCCTCGACAGGAAAGCGGCCTGCATGTGAGGGGAGGAGACTGTCTCACATCGTCCTCTGGGAAGTGTTGCCTTTTCTGCACAGAAACGTCAGTCTTTGTTCGATAAATACCAAATTTCGTATCATGTGCACTACCTATTAACTTCCTCTTACAGTTGTAGACAGGATGAACTTCAGCCTTATTTATTGAAGCATTATGTAATAATATACACGTTCACTGGACAGATAATTTCAATTGCTGCATATGAATTTTTTTTTTTTTCTGAATATATTCAACTTGTTTCAGAATTTTTATTGTCTAACAAATTTTTACCGCTTTGATTCACCTTCATGTTGTGTTGCCTTACACTTCCTACTTTTATTCTTCATAACGAGAGGTTGTTAGTTCTCTAAATGCATTTATTTTTATATTTTGACAACATGTTTTAGTTCGAATTCAGTTTTTACTCATCATTTGTTGCCAACAGTTAATACATTTTAAGACAAATTCAGTAATACTTATATACAATTTATCAATAAACTTCTACTACATTTGACAAGATGATCTCAGTCTAGTTATGATGGAGACATTCTTGCTATTATAACTGAAAACTGCTGCGGCATTTGTCGAAAACCCGCGGCATGCATTCATTAGCAGGGCGGAGCAGGAGGGCAAGGCAGAGGTAAAGGGCAGGAGGTGACGAGACAACTGGTGATACGACAGCAGGTGACTGGTTAGTGGACAGGGAAACAGCAGGCATTTTGGGAACATTCATTTCTGGAGTAGAAGGAATCAGCGAGGCAGCAAAGATTAGCAGGTAATGAGGCAGTGGGCGGTGGAAGAGCAGGAATTTGAAGAGAACATAGTTAGGCAGTGGACAACGGAAGAGCAGGCGTCAGATCAGCAGGTATTAGGGCAGCAGTCGGTAGAGGAGCAGGAAATAGAGTAGGAGGTGAGGTGGGCAGCAGACAGCAGGGGGAGCAGGCAGGATAAGAAGCAGATCAGTGCCCACCTGCCGCATCTGTTTTCCGCTCTGCTTAACACGGGTTGTCGGCTGCCCAGGTAGCAGTGTCTCGACCAGGTACACAGATGGTCGAGTACACGCACTGCGGTACTCACTGTGGTGTGTTTGATGGTACGATGCGATGAAAGCACCGTGTAAATTGCTGGCAGGGTCTTGAAAGTATTTGATGTGGTGTATTTTGACTGTAGAATGAGATGAACAGGCGTGTAAATTACTGGAAAACTCTTGAAAGTATTCTGTTTATAGTGTTTGATTCTAAAATGCGATGAAAGTACCGTGTAAATTGCTGGCAGGCTCTTGGAAGTATCAGACGTGGTGTATTTTGGCTATAGAATAAGATGAACCGGTTTGTTAAATACTAGAAAACCCTTGGAAGTACTCTGTTTATAGTGTTTGACTTTAAAATTCAATGAAACTAGGGTGTAAATTGCCGCCAGACTCTTGAAAGTAATCTGTTTAGTGTATTTGAATGTAGAGTGGAATGAAACTAGTGTGTAAATTACTGGCAAAACTACAAGTACAATAAGTTGTATGTTAAACTCCGGAATTACAAAGAAACCAGCGTGTAAACTGTTAACAAATCCTTGGAAGGGGTTATTTTGACTGCTAAATGCAATAAAACTAGCGTGAAAACTACTGGCAAACTTTTGAAAGTACATGAATTGGTGTGTTTGATTCTAAAATGCAATGAAACCGACGTGTGAACTCTAACGAACACTGGAGTAAGAGTAGTTTGCTTTCCTTGTTCCTCCTTAAGACATCTGTACAGTCATTGTCAGAAGCCCAGTAACGTACCACATTCACTTCCACTGTCTGCAACATTTTCCCTCACTCATCTGTTAGCAGTTTAAAAAGATCTTGATGACTGACTGGTGGGCGGTGTTGCTCTCTGTATCTGATTAACAAATGCCCTGGTGTGTCTTGGGGCTTTCTTCCCAATGCGTCATGTGTCTTGTGTAGTAAAACCATTAAAGATACGATGATTGTCCGCAGATCATTGACCGACTGACTATTTTTGAATATAATGCGCAATTTATGTCTTTTTACCATTGTTAAGTTTAATGTTTCCCCTTTTTTTTTTTTTATTAGCTTTCAATTCTAACGTTTTAGGGAATATATAATGTGCAGTGAGGTCAGGTCTACTAAGCCGGAGCTCTGATACAGACTTGCTATATATGGAGCTAGCAGACTTATTGTTCAAGGCCATTATAAGATCAGATTACCAGATTAAGATCAGAGGACTGCAAACTGAGCTAAAAAAAAAAAAAAAAGAAAGGAAAAGAAAGATGGGTAAGGTTTGCAAGTCTAGGTTAGGTTAGGTAAGGTTAAGTTAAGCCATTATAAGATCAGAATACAAAATTAAGATCAGGGGACTTCGAGTCGAGGAAAAAGACACTAAATATATTGTGAGTGCGGCAGATTACTCAACGTTTAACCGTGACTGACATGAGAACACCAGGCAACCCAAAGAACTACCGAGGAGTTTGTATTTATATAGTTCTCCCCTTCAAGATTTCCTTCACTATGCAGCGGTTCATAAGACTATGCAGGGGTTCATAGGTCTTCCTCCTTGTTCATGACCACTCCTGCTCCGTCTGTGGCCAGCCTTTCATACCTAATAATACTCATAAAACCTGGGACACTTTCACTGCAATATTGACGACACTAGAAAAACATGGTATGAAATCTTTATAAGCATCGGTGTGAAAGAATGAGTTTAAAAAATAGATATTACAGCTCCTAACTAGTATACTGTTTCGATGTAGAACAAGAAGAAGGGTTTCAGAGTGGTTTGTAGTTAAAGAAAGATGTACCAAGGTAGCAGTGAAAGGGCTAAGAAGAAGAGGCGAAGGAAAGAGCAAATAATGAGATAGGCGGGCAGGAGTGAAATGTAGAAAGAAAATAGCGGAGAGATTGAGGAAAAGTTTAAACTGAAAAAAAAAAAACCAGACGAGGATAAAGAAGTAGTAAATGAGAAGAGAGAGAAATTAGGAATGAGAAACAAAGAATGGGCGTATAAAAAAGACAATTAACAACCAGGAAATAAGGAAAAGTTAATAGATATCACATACAGGAAGAAAGGAGAGAAAAACTGAGGAGAAACACAGAATACAAAACATGGAAAGTGAAGAGAAGACAGAATCCGATGATGGGAGAAAGGGTTAACAGAAGGAGAGAGAGAGAGAGAGAGAGAGAGAGAGAGAGAGAGAGAGAGAGAGAGAGAGAGAGAGAGAGAGAGAGAGAGAGAGAGAGAGAGAGAGAGAGAGGCAGCCCCCCTGTAGTGGTACATTGGCCACCTCCCTGAAGCGACGGATGCTTATCTCTGTGGCGTCAAATGGTGTCACTCCATTATTTACCTTCCCTCGCAGGGCGCCGCTCTCCTGACGGGCTGCCGCGGGAGAGAGAGAGAGAGAGAGAGAGAGAGAGAGAGAGAGAGAGAGAGAGAGAGAGAGAGAGAGATTAAAAAGTGTAGAAGAAAATGTAAATTGATTGTGTTGCATTTTTTTATTGTTTTTTAGTCTTTGATGTTGTGGTGATGATGATGATGATGATGACGATGATGGTGATGATGATAATGATGGTGATGATGATGATAAAGATACATGGATTGGAATTATGAGGCCTTTCTCTTCCTCTTCCTCTCCTTCCTCTTTGGAGATGATAATTATGATGATGATGGTGATGATGATGATGATAATAAGGAAAGTAAACAAAAGCAAAATTATGAGGTATGAGTGTGTGTCTTTTTCTCTTCCTCCTCCTCCTCTTCCTCCTCCTCCTCCTCCTCCTCCTCCTCGTCCTCCTCAAAGTGTTTACAAGTGCCAGCTTACTTTCAGGTTTTCGCTTAAACGTTGTAACTAAATTTACCAAAAGAGAAATTGCAATAGAGAAAAAAATATATCACTAGTCACCGTCTTCATTCTTCCTTCTCTCTTATTCTCTAACATCTTTTTATTCCCTACTTCCTTCTTCCACGCTCTCCTTCTCCTCCTCCTCCTCCTTCTCCTCCTCTTTCTCCTCCTCCTTCTCATTCCTATTCACCTTCTCATAATTCTTGCAGCTCACAACAAATCCCACGCCACCTGTTTCCCATTATCCTCATATTCTATTCTTCCCTATCATTCTTTACCCTTCCCTCCCCTATTCTCTCTCACCTTCCTTTTCATCATCCTCACCTTTCTAACTCCTCTTACTTCTTCCCTCATCCTTCTGGTATTTTTTTTTTTTTTTTGCTGTACTTGTTCAATTCTCCTTCATCTTTTCTCATTTTCTCTTCTCACTCCTCTTCTCTCACCTCTCCCTCTTCTCTCCTCCTGTCTTTTCCCACCTTTATCTCTTTTTCTCCTTTCCCTTCCCTCACCTCTCCTCTCCCTCCTCTCCTGTTCCTCTTCTCTCCCTCCATCCATCTTCCATCTTTTTCCTCTCCCTCCTCCTGTCCCTCTCTTCTTCTTCCTCCTTTTCTCTTTCTCCTATCTTCTTCCCCTCTTCCTCCTCCTTCTCTTCCCCTCTCATCTCTCTTCATTCTCCAATCTCCCTTTCCTTCTCAACTTTCCCTCTTCTTTTCCATCTCCCTTCTTCTTCCTCCCTTCTCTCCCTACCTCCTCTCTCTTCTCTTTTCTTTTCCCTCTCCTTTTCTCTCTCCCCACCCTCTTCTTCTCCCTCAACCGTACACAGACAGATTGACGAAGAGATGTGACTCTTTCTCCATATTTGTCTCCCCTTCCCCCTTTTCTCTTCCTCCCCCTCCTCCCCTTCCCTTTTCTCCCCCCTCCCCTCTTATCCCCATCCTGATGCTCTTTAGATAGCAGGTAACCCCTTGCTGGTAATTGTCTGTTCGTCTGTCTGTCTGTCTATTGCCTTCTCTGTCTTGATGTGTGTGTGTGTGTGTGTGTGTGTGTGTGTGTGTGTGTGTGTGTGTGTGTGTGTGTGTGTGTGTGTGTTTCTTTTTTTCTCTCTCTTTCTATTTGTTTTGTTTCTTAGTTCATATCGGTCATTGTCTCTTTGCTTTGTCTTTTATTCTTTGTATTATTCTTGATTCTTTCTTGTCTTCTTGTTTTTCGTTCTCTTTCTCTCTTTTTTTTTTTTCTTTTATTCTGCAAAGTTCGGTCAGTATTCCTGTCTGTGTTTTCATTATTATTATTATTATTATTATTATTATTATTATTATTATTATTATTATTATTATTATTTGTTTTTTGGTTTGTTTTTGTATTTATTTTTGTTATTCTTTTTTTCTTTCTTGCATCTGTTATTTGTATCACTTTATGTGCTGCATCAGTTTGCTCTCTCTCTCTCTCTCTCTCTCTCTCTCTCTCTCTCTCTCTCTCTCTCCTCTCTCTCTCTCTCTCTCTCTCTCTCTCTCTCTCTCTCTCTTCCTTTCTTTTCCTGTTTTCTTTATCATAATCATAATCATTATTGGTACCTGTTCTTTTTTATCTACCTTTCTTCCCTTCTGTTTTTCTTTTTCTTTTTCTTGATCTTGTCTGCACGTTTCTGCTCTTCTTTATCGTCTTTTTTTTCTTCCCTCCCTTTTTTACTTAAGTTTCTCTTCTTTGTTTGCCTATATCCTATCTTCTCTTTCTTTTTCTCTCATCTCTCTTCTTCGTTTGTATCTTTCTTTGTCTTACTTCTCTCTTTTCTCCCAATTTATCTTTTCTTTCCTCTCCCCATTCTTTTTTTTTACCATTCCTCCTTCTCCACTTCCTTTCCCTACTCTCTCCTTTTTCTTCCTTATCACCTCTCATCCATTTCTAATCCCTTCTTCTTCCCTTCTTCCTTACATCTTCCGATTCCTTCTCCGTCACCTTTCATCCATTTCTAACTAACTTCTTCCTATCCTTCCATTTCCTCTTAGTCTCCAGCCATGCACTTGAAATTCTTCTCTCCTTCTTCCTCCCTTCATCCCATTTCTTCCTTCCCTCTATCCCTTCTCCTTCCACACTATATAAAACCATACACGTGTGCGCCCATAACCCCCACCCTTTGTACATACATACATACATACATACACACATGGAGGCAGTGATCAGTCATGCATACAATATTAGCTTTAGGCATGAAGGTCCGGGTTGGCAGGAGTCTTGTCTGATTGGCTGATTGGCTGACTATCTGATTGGCTCTGCGGTGATTGGTTCATTGCTGATCCCCTCTTGATGCTGATTGGATGAAAGCTTGTGTGTGTTGTGTGTGTTAATGGCTGGGTTGGTTTTGTTGGTTTGAGTGATTGAGGGAATGCTGGTTGGATTGGTTATTGTTCGTTTGATGTCTTGATTCTTGAGAGAGAGAGAGAGAGAGAGAGAGAGAGAGAGAGAGAGAGAGAGAGAGAGAGAGAGAGAGAGAGAGAGAGAGAGGTGTACGCATTTCCTTTCTTTTCTTTTGTTTCTCTTTTTTTTTGTTCTATACCTTCAAAATCTTTCTTGTTTCTCTCCCTCTCCATTCTTATTCTTTTCCTTTTCTTTCCAAGTTACGTTTAGTTTGTTCCATTTTTGTATCTTTTTACATATAAGAAATATTTTTTCGTTTATTTTTTCATTCACTTTTTTTTTCATTGCAAAATTATTGAGATGTCTTTCCTGTTTCCTCACATTATTATTTTTTCTTTTGCTAAGACACTGATGCAAAACAACAACAACAGCAACAACAACAACAACAACAACAACAACAACAAACAACAACAACAACAACAACAAACACCACTACTATTTCTACTACCACTACCACTAATACAGCTTCTACTACAACAATAACTACTACTACTATTATTACAACAAAAACAACAAAACAAAACAAAAAAAAATTCTGTTACTACTCTTACTACTACTACTGCTACTACTACTACTACTACTACTACTACTACTACTACTACTACTGCTACTACTACTACTACTACTACTACAAAAGCAGAAATCATGATGACATTGTAGTACATACTTGAATTATCTCCTGTATCGCCATTTCCTATTTCTAGTTCACATTTACTTCTCCTTCCGGTGTTTCCTCCTCCTCCTGCCATTCCTCCTCCTCCTCCTCCTCCTCTTTCTCCTCCTCCTCCTTCCATTTCATTTCAGATTTTTATTGAAGTCATGAGACCATCCATCAGGAGGTCCATTTAGGGTAACAGTTTCCACGTCTCTCTCTCTCTCTCTCTCTCTCTCTCTCTCTCTCTCTCTCTCTCTCTCTCTCTCTCTCTCTCTCTCTCTCTCTCTCTCTCTCTCTCTCTCTCTCTCTCTCTCTCAGGGGATGTGTGCGTGTGTGTGTTTGAGACTGCTGGGTGTGTGTCCTCTTAGTGTCTTCCTCCTCTTCCTCCTCCTCCTCCTCCTCCTCCTCCTCCTCCTCCTCCTCCTCCTCCTCCTTGTCTCACTAAATATGAGACACGGCCAGCTCACGCACTTCTCTGCACCTCTTATCTAAATGAAATCGTTACAAGTTATAGTGTAAGCAAGCGCTAATGAAGTTTTCAGCCAATTAATTCAGCTGAGAGTGATGCAACTTTTTGTGTGTTAGTGTGTGTGTGTGTGTGTGTGTGTGTGTGTGTGTGTGTGTGTGTGTGTGTTTTAGTTGGTTATTGTCATCATCATCATCATTATCATCATTGTTATTACTACTACTACTACTACTACTACTACTACTACTACTACTACTACTACTACCACCACTACCATTACTACTCTACTGCTACCACTACTACTACTACTACTACTACTACTACTACTACTACTACTACTACTACTACTACTACTACTACTACTACTACTACTTGTTCTTATGGCTAAGTAAGTAATAAAAACAAGAATGCCAAGAGAGAGAGAGAGAGAGAGAGAGAGAGAGAGAGAGAGGACACACAAAAAAAGACCAATTCTTGAGAGGAACAACAAGAAAACCTAACATTCTCACCCCCTAACTCCTCCTCCTCCTCCTCCTCCTCCTCCTCCTCCCACTGCTCCCTCCCTTCCCCCCACGGCGCGAAAAGGATCATCCCTCACCCCGCCCACCTGCCCGCCCCTTCCGTCTGCTAATTATGTCATTTCCTCCCCGGGACAGACTACTCGCGTTTGTCCAAAAATGACACTCACCCTGATAAAAAGTGCCACGCCAGATAGTGCCGCTGCGCCTCTTCCAGCTGTGTGTGTGTGTGTGTGTGTGTGTGTGTGTGTTTGTTTTAGTGGGGTGGCTTGCTTGCTTTGTTTCTGTGTCTGTCCGTGTGTGTGTGTGTGTGTGTGTGTGTGTGTGTGTGTGTTGGGGCCTCTCTCTCTCTCTCTCTCTCTCTCTCTCTCTCTCTCTCTCTCTCTCTCTCTCTCTCTCTCTCTCTCTCTCTCTCTCTCTCTCCTTTTTCCCTCCTTTCTTGTAAGCTCTCTTAACTTCCTAATTTCCCTCATTATCTTGTCTCTTATATAAGTTCTTTTAATGTGTGTATATGTATGTATGTATGTATGTATGTATGTATGAAGGCGAATGATTTTAAGCTTCTCTGTGTGTGTGTGTGTGTGTGTGTGTGTGTGTGTGTGTGTGTGTGTGTGTGTGTGTGTGTTCGCCCATTGGATCAACTTTCCATTCTTTCCATCTCATGTCTCGCCCCATTCATCTTTCTCCTTCTATTTCCTCTCTCCTGATCATTACCCCTTAATCTTCCTCTTCCCTCTTTCCTCCTGTGCTTCCTTTTTTTTTTTTTTTCTCCTCTCTTTGAAAAGTGATCGTAATTTCGACCCTTATTCCTCCCTGTCTCTTGCTTTTTTTTCTCCTTTTTTTCCTTTTTTTCATTTCCTTCTTTTTTTCCTATTTCTTTTCTATTTTTCTTTGCTTTCTTATGTGTTTATTTTATCTTTTCTCCTGTTCCTATCCTTTCCATGTATTTCTCTTTTTTCCTTTCCATTCCTTCTTTGTTCTCTTCTCTTTTTTTGTTTTTTTTATTTTCTTTTGCCTTTCATTCTTCGTCTTTTTTCTTTCTCCTTTCCTTCTCTTTTTCTTCATTCCTTTCTTATTTCCTGTCCTGTTCCTTACGTTCCTTCCCAGTCTCCCTCCTCTTCATTAAATTTACTTCTATTTCTCAATTTTGTCTCTTCTTCCTTCTTCCCCTTTTATTCATTCCCTGTTTTTCTCTCTTTGTTTTCTTTTTCTTGTGGAGCTTCCATTCCTCCTGGTTTTCTTCCTTTCTCTTCTCCTATTTCCTTCTCCTTCCTTCAGTTTCTTTTCTGTTTCTCTTTCCGTCCTCTCCTTTCTTCGTATTTCCCCTTTTTCCCTCATTTTGTCTTCATTTTTTCTTCTTCCACTCTTTCTGTTAACCTTTCTCTTCTTTCATTTATTTCTTTCATCCTCCTTCCTTTCCGTCTCTTCTATCTTCCCTCATTTTTTTTTCTTATCCTTGTGTACCCTTTCTGTTCCTAACACTTTTTTTTTCCTTCCCTCTATTTCTTGCTTTGTATACCCTTGTTCTCCCTTCTCTTTTTTTTTCTCTCTTCCTCTATTTCCTCTACCTTATGCCCTTTCATTTCATCCTCCGTTTTCCTTCCCTTTCCCTCCTATCCATTCACTGTCTTCTTTCCCTTCTGTTATTTCCTTTCCCTTCTATCCCTTTCATTTCATTCTCTTTCTTTTTTTCCTTCCCTTTCTTCTCCTATTCATTCACTCTCTTCCCTCTCTCTCTCTCCCTTTCATTTCATTTTTCCGTATTTCATTCTCTGTTTTCCCTGTTTTCCTTTCCCTTCTTATCCACTCACTCCATCCTCCTCGTGCCTTTCCTTTCCCCGTGCCTTTCCTTTCCCCTCTCCCCTCGCACTGTTTCCCTGCCGCCAGCCAACATTACCTTCTCCGCCCCGCTGCCCTCTCTAATCCCGTCGTCGTGTTAATAGTCACAGGGTTTTTCCGGGGCGTGTGACACTGGAATAATTTGTCATTCTTGCAATAACCGGTGCGAGTCCCTGGGTGAGATACCATCAATGCTCTCCAGTCACCGTGCTGCGCTCCATTCACGCCGGGGAGGAGGACGAGAGCACTGGAGGAGGAGGTGGTGGTGGTGGTGGAGGTACAAGAAGAGAAGGGGCTGCTGGAAGAGGCATATATGTGGAAGGGGGGTGGAAGGGAGAGTGTCGTATGTAAATGTTAGGGTGAATGAAGTGGAAGTTTAAAAGACAGAGAGACATGGTGAGAGAGAGAGAGAGAGAGAGAGAGAGAGAGAGAGAGAGAGAGAGAGAGAGAGAGAGAGAGAGAGAGAGAGAGGACGTGGTGCGTGCGTGCGTGTGTGTGTGTGTGTGTATGTAATAAGAGGACGTAACTGTTTGTTTATTTTTCTCCTTTGTGAGTGTTCTCGTGTGACTCCTCATTTATTAATGTGGGAAGGTGACATACACACACACACCACTCTTTATCGCGTCTCTCTCTCTCTCTCTCTCTCTCTCTCTCTCTCTCTCTCTCTCTCTCTCTCTCTCTCTCTCTCTCTCATTTATAATTGTATCATTGTTATATTTTTTCCTCTATGCATTCTCTTGTTAGTTTTAATCTCTGTGCCATTCCTGATTTTAAAGTTAGCTTAAATACATCTCATTATTTTTCTGTGAATGTTATCTTTGCATCATTATTTATTCATTACAGTAGCGTATGTGTTGGTTAGCCATGTAATTAGATCGTTTGGATGTTAATATCAGCCGAAGGTTCTGATCAATTTTCGTTTCTTTTATTTCATTTGATAAGTTCCATTTTTTTCCTACTTATTCGTGGTTATTATTTCTTATTTGATGTAATTTGGTACTTTCTTTCATTCTTAACTCCCCTTCCTATTGGAATTACTAGTGCTTTTATTTATTTTATTTCACTTGATTATTCCCTTATTTTCGTAACTTATATACCTATTTGGAATTTTCTTTTTTTCCCTTCATTTATTAGTTTCTTTCATTTCTTTATTTTCCTACGTATTTGTAATGATTTTCATTCTTATTTTATTCCATTTGATCATTTCCTTTTTTTCATAGCTTTCTAACTTTTTTTTTATCTTTTCATTTCATAATTTCGAAATTTTCTTAACTTCCCTGCTTATATGGAATGATTTTTTCTCAGTTTATCTCATTCGATCATATCCTTAATATCCAACCTATCTGAGAAACTGAAGCAACCAATCCCAGACCCAAGTGGCGGAGTGAACGGAAGCAGCAGTGTTGTGTTGGGCAGTGAGAAGGTGACTGAGGGTATGTGTTGAGTGGTGATCGGCGGCAGGTGAAGAGAGGGACGTGAAAGATGATGATGTGTTTACCCTCTGTGGTTTCTTTGATGTTGTAGTCCCTTATTCAAGTGCAGTGCCTTCCATGTCTGTTCTGTTGTTGTGCTGTAGTAAGGATAACTTTTATCACTGTTGTTATTATTGTTATAGTAATATTAAAGTATCATGCAGTGTGGCCTTTGTAATATAGATGAGTGAGATAAACATACACACACACACACACACACACACACACACACACACACACACACACACACACACACATACACACACACAGACACACACACACACACACACACACACACACACACACACAGAGAGAGAGAGAGAGAGAGAGAGAGAGAGAGAGAGAGAGAGAGAGAGAGAGAGAGAGAGAGAGAGGTAGTGCTATGTAAATTATTATAACGTGTATTTAAGTCATTATTTTCTCAGCACCTGTCTTCATTGATGTGTCACTCGCCAACACTCAGGAATTTTCTCACGGTGGCGCGCCGGACCTGACGTGCAGACTAATGCGCGGCGGCAGAAACTGAATAAATCATGAGCGTATTACAATGAAACTACATTTTTTACCTATTTTATTTATCTGTTTATTTGTTTATTTATTTAATTTTATCTTATTCATTTATTTTTTCTTTTATCTTTCGTGTCGGATGCAGTATATGTAATAGCTGTGATACCAATTATCCCTTTCTGTTTTGGTCTCCCGTCATGGTTAATATAATATTATTTATCTGTTTATATATTTATTTATTTTATTTATTTATTTTTTTTTTTTCACCATTCGTGTCGGGTGTAGTACATGTGATGGCTGTGCTGTCAGTTAACTGTTTCTTCTTTGTCTTCTCCTCGTAGTTAATACAATGGTGAAGTTTTAGAGGATAGTTATGAAACACACCGCAGACAACTACAGGAGTGGTGGAACAGTGATTCTGAAAGACTTCTCTAATTTTAGATAATCCTTTTGCTTCTATTCTTTTAGGAGTGGCACCTTCAGTGGGGCTTTTCTTTCCACCCTTTTTGTAGCTAATGGCCAGACTCCCTCTTGCATTAAAAATACGTTTAAGCTTAATAAACTTAGATAAAAAAAGAAATACGAAGAAATCAGTCCATAATTTGAGTTGTAGATGAAAGGGATATATTTAGCAATGAAGTTATTAGCGCCGAGTCAATAGGGGCTTTGAGAGAATAGATACATGTATTGATAACGATGATAAGTGGGGTAGAGATATGCATGTTATTTTTTACACAGAGGCTGCCACGTGTAGGCCCGATGGCTCGATCCTTGCAGCTGCCCTTATGTTCTTATGTTCAAACCTTTAAGTGTCTTAGTTTTGTTTGTTTATTTGTTACGTTTTGGTGAAGTAAAATTATGAGGGGCTACTCAACTAATAAATGTCTCCGTGAATGATGGCTTCTTGCAGCTTGCCTTATGTCCTGTGTCCTTAGCTGAAGCCGTTAAGTGTCTACAGTATTATTCACTAATCTATTCATTTATTTTGTTAAGTAAAATCGTGAAGGGCCACTCAGAGTAATAGATGTCATAGGGTCATTAGCAGTCAATATACGTAGTTAATAGTTGTGGTTCAGTAATAGATTTGGTGTTTGCATTGCGAGTATGCGGAGTAAGTTGTGGTGAAGTGGCGGGCATTGGCTTATCTCTCTTATCTGTCTGTAAGCAAGCAAATATATGTGTGTAAATAAATAATTCTCCCTTTCACGTGCTACCGCTACTGTTGGCTTGGTAGATGTGCCTCGCTGGTGCTGCTGTTGTTGTTGTTGTTGGTGGTGGTGGTGGTGGTTGTGGTGTAGTTGGTGGTGGTGGTCATCATTATCATCATTATCAGCTTTATCATCATCGTCATCATCATCATTTTCTTCTTCTTCTTCTTCTTCTTCTTCTTCTTCTTCTTCTTCTTCTTCTTCTTCTTCTTCTTCACCTCCTCCTCCTCCTCCTCTTCAGCATTGTCAATGGTATCATCATCTTTATCGTCATCATTGCCTTCCTTATTACTACTACTACTACTGCTGCTGCTACTACTACTACTACTACTACTACTACTACTACTACTACTACTACTACTACTACTACTACTACTACTACTACTACTATTATTATTATTATTATTATTGTTATGCTGTTGTTTTCAGTACCTCCACAGACGGATCCTTATGTGGCAAATCCAGAGAGAGAGAGAGAGAGAGAGAGAGAGAGAGAGAGAGAGAGAGAGAGAGAGAGAGAGAGAGAACAGGTCTGGATGCGGAACGGTCAGCCTGTGAATGCATAAAGAACAAAGAGAAGAAGAGAAAAGGAGTTTAGGGAGAAGGAGGAGAGGAGGGAGAGATAGGAAGGCGGGCTGGGGGGGAAGGGAGGATAAAGATGAAGGATGGAGATGGGGAGGAAGATTTCTGTCCCCCTGGTGATGAATGAGAGGAAGGGAAGGTGGAGGTGACGTGGAGGCAATGCTCTCTCTCTCTCTCTCTCTCTCTCTCTCTCTCTCTCTCTCTCTCTCTCTCTCTCTCTCTCTCCAATGGTCATATGATATTTTCTTGGTGGACTTCATCATGAAATAAAAATAAAGTTTAAACAGTTTAATTATGATAAATTAGAAAATGTAATCGAGAGAGAGAGAGAGAGAGAGAGAGAGAGAGAGAGAGAGAGAGAGAGAGAGAGAGAGAGAGAGAGAGAGAGAGAGAGATGAATTAAGATAAAATTATGTTATCTAGTGATAACATGAAAAAAAAAATCGTATGAGAGAGAGAGAGAGAGAGAGAGAGAGAGAGAGAGAGAGAGAGAGAGAGAGAGAGAGAGAGAGAGAGAGAGAGAGAGAACAAACACGTGCCGGGATCAGTTACCAATTTTAACTTCATTGTCACTCACTATTCACTCACACATCATGACACCCTACCACCCTGCCACCCTCCCTCCTCCTCCTCCTCCTCTTCCTCGTGCCTTCCAGATCTTGTTACGAGACGATCAATATCTGCCGCTGTTCACCACACTGCCTCCTTCTTTTCGTCACTGTTCCCACTGCCAGTGCCTATCGATTTGCCGTCACTCTCATCGCTGTTCATGTCTCCTCCTGCTCTTTCCCCTTTCTCTTATTGTTTTCTCTCTTTTTTTTTTATATCTGTTTATGATTTGTGTTGGTTTTCGCTCATTTCGTCTTTTTTTTCTATGTTGTTTTTTTTCCTTTCTTCGTTCGTTTCGTGTATTTTTGACGTAACCCTTAATTTGCATATTTTTTTCTTTTTATTTATTTATTTATTTATTTTCGTTTCCCGTTGGTTTGCGCTCATTTCGTCTTTTTTTATTGCTTGTTTTTTTCTTTGTTTTTTTTTTTTCGTTCATATCGTCAATTTTTGGCGTAACCTTTGCTTATCTTAGTGTTTTATTTCTCTTTTTTTTTTTTTGCTTTTCTTTTTTTTTATCCAGTTTTACCTCTCGTGCATCGGTGAATTGATAACTACTTTTTTTTTTCAAGATTGTTCAGGAAATATATTTTTTCTTCCCTCTGTGTCTCTCTCCTTCTTCTTCCTCTCGTCTTTTCCTGTTCCTTATCTCCTCCTCCATAAATTAGTATTCTGTTTTTATTCACTTCTTATTCTTCTCTTCTTGTTTTGCTATTCTTCTTGTCACCTTGTGTTTTTATCTTTATTTATTTTTTGTACTTTTCTCGTCTTTTTATATTCATGTATATATATTTTCTTTATTTTTTAATTATTTGATTTTGATGTATTACTTCGTTATTATTATTATTATTATTATTATTATTATTATTATTATTATTAGTAGTAGTAGTAGTAGTAGTAGTAGTAGTAGTAGTAGTAGTAGTAGTTGTTGTAAGAGTAGTAGTAGTAGTAGTAGTAGTAGTAGTAGAAGTAGTAGTAGTAGTAGTAGTAGTAGTAGTAGAAGTAATAGTAGTAGTATTTATTTACCACTTATGATCCGTTATTTCATCGATGTCTACTATTATGGCGCAGCATCACTCTTTTTTTTTTTTATGTATATGTTCACGTATATGTTTATGTATATGTTTATGTATGTATGTATCCATGCATATATATATATTTTTTTAAAGTTTGGTGTCGATATCACACTTCATATTAATATCTACGATTTAACTGGTTCATTTCTGCTAATTCCTTGCTATTTTTTCTTTCTTTTTCGTTATCCTTGCATTTTAAATGTTTATGCTCTAAACAGCTGATTTTATTTATATTTTTTTTATCCTTATTTTTCTGTTGTTATATTTTGCATGAGTGAATCACGCGTGTTTATTTTATATTACTTCATTCTCTTGTTATCTGTAATGGAGTCGAAGTGGTCTTATCGAAGGAATTTATATATGTATTTTTTTTTCTTTTTTTTATGCATTTTATTAGTCTATCGCTGCTTTTACATATTCGCACGTCTCTTTCCAAGGATATTGCCTGGAGATTCAGTGTGTGTGTGTGTGTGTGTGTGTGTGTGTGATGCATAATTACAAGTGAAGGACAGACAGACAGACAGACAGATAAAAAAGACAGACCAATAGAGGGTGAACACTTTCCCACGAATATTAAACTCAGAGGGTTATCAGTGTTGGGGGAAATTTTACTACATTCACCACCACCACCACCACCACTACATCTACTGCTACTACTACTACTACTACTACTACTACTAGTAGTAGTAGTAGTAGTAGTACTGGAAGTTTTTTGTTCGTTTGTTTTTGTTCCGTAGTGTGATCATAAAGGTTACTACTGATTATAATTATTATTATTTAATCGTCCTTGAACATGCAATAAACTGTTCTGTTTAATTTTACCTTAATAATAGTAATAATAATAATAACAATAATAATAATAATAATAATAATAATAATAATAATAATAGTTATAATAACAATAATAATAATAAAGGAAACTCAGATTGTATGCCATCTTTGTAAGAGAGAGAGAGAGAGAGAGAGAGAGAGAGAGAGAGAGAGAGAGAGAGAGAGAGAGAGGCATCTCGGTTATATTGTGCTATCAGGAAGAGTGAGGGAAGCGCAATACAGTCTGTCAGATAGTCATTTACTCATTCAGGCAGTCATTCAGTCAATCAGTTAGTCAGTCAGTTTGGTAGTTGGTCAGTTAGTCAGTCGGCTAACTTAATTAAAACACTGTAATTGTTGATTATTGTTAGTAGTAGTAGTAGTAGTAGTAGTAGTAGTAGTAGTAGTAGTAGTAGTTGGTGTTGTTGTAGTAGTAGTAGTAGTAGTAGTAGTAGTAAAAACAAGAACATATGGTAAGCTTGTTAATGAACTTTTTGGTTAATTAGTGTGGAATTCAGTCAGTCAACTTAAGTCAGCTGATGACATTGCTAAGAAGTGTGTGTGTGTGTGTGTGTGTGTGTGTGTGTGTGTGTGTGTGTGTGTGTGTGTGTGTGTGTGTGTGTGTGTATGACTGTATCTGCTCAACATTCTCTCTCTCTCTCTCTCTCTCTCTCTCTCTCTCTCTCTCTCTCTCTCTCTCTCTCTCTCTCTCTCTCTCTCTCTCTCTCTCTTTCTCGTGTTATCAGTTGGCAGTCATCTTAGGGCAGCTCCGAGTTGCGTGTTATCAGTCGCTATCTCTTCCTTATCAGTCTGGGGCGGGCCCGGACTCTTTCCCTTATCACTCATTCTGTCTTTCTTACTTATCTGGGAACATTCTTCGTCTATTTTCTTCTCCTCCTCCACCTCCTCTCTCTCTCTCTCTCTCTCTCTCTCTCTCTCTCTCTCTCTCTCTCTCTCTCTCTCTCTCTCTCTCTTGTTTTTGTGTTGCTTTTTCTTCTTCTTCCTCTTCTTCGTCCTTTGTCATCATCGTGTTTATCGTCTTTTCTTATTCCTTCCTTCGTTCATTATGATTCTTGTCGTTCTTGTTTTGTTTTTGTTTTTGTTGCTTTTTTTTCTTTTGTGTTGTTCCTATTCTTATTCCTTCTGCTTTTTTCCTCCGTTCTCTCTCTCTCTCTCTCTCTCTCTCTCTCTCTCTCTCTCTCTCTCTCTCTCTCTCTCTCTCTCTCTCTCTCTCTCTCTCTCTCTCTCTCTCTCTCTGTTGTGGTCTTGTTTTTGTTCTTGTTTGTTTTTTATTAATCTTCTTCTTCTTCTTCTTCTTCTTCTTCTTTATTGTCGTTGTCGTCGCCGTCATCGTTCTCCCCCTCCTCCTCCTCCTCCTCCTCCTCCTCCTCCTCCTCCTCCTCCTCCTCCTTCCTCCTTCCTCCTTCCTCCATCATTTCTTATCTTGCCCGAGGTTATGTTTTATCATTGTTTGTTTTACTCGGAATCTTTTCTCCTTTTCCTTCTTTACTTATTCTCTTTTATTACTCTTCACTCTGTTTACAAATGTTTCCTTTTTTTTTCCCCCTCTCCTCTTTTGTATCATTAATAACAACCCTGTCTTTTATCTCCCCATCTACTCTACTGCTGCTGCTGCTCTTCCCTAATCTCTTTCTTCCCTCCTTTCCCTCCGTTGTCTCTCCCTTCCCTCCCCTCTTTCACCATCGACCTTCCTTCCTCCCTCCTTATCTCTCTCCTTTCCTCCCAAAAGTAGTTTAGATTTCACCTTATCCTTGTCTATCTTTTATCGCGAATGAGGGAGGGAAATGGTCTAAGAGTTCACTTGTGTTTAGTATTGTCTTCCTCCTCCTCCTCCTCCACCTCCTCCTCCTCCTCCTCCTCCTCCTCCTCCTCAATGGTAGAAGTCGTGGCTCCCAAGATCTGGCGTTGGAACTGCATCCGAGGCGCCATTTAGCGGGAGAAGTATAGTTGTTTTGAGTGTTTAGGTTAGGTTTGGTGAAGAACTCGGCTTTTGAAGTGTTTGTTGTTGTTTTTCTTCTTGTTTTTCGTCCTTCTGGTTCTGTTTCTTCTTTGTTTTTTTGTTTTTTTTTCTTCTCTGTCGATTTTGTTGTTTTCTTGTTTTTCCTGTTCTTCTTCTTTTTCTTCGTTTTGCTTTTGTTTTTGTTCTTGTTTTTGTTGATATTCTTCTTTGTTATCGCTTGTTTTCTTCTTCCTCTTCTTCTTTTTCTTCGTATTCTTCTTCTCGTTCTTCTTCTCCTCCTTATCAGTTCCGTGCGATCTCTTACCCTCTATCAGCTTCTATCTTTTTATTTCTCTCTCTCTCTCTCTCTCTCTCTCTCTCTCTCTCTCTCTCTCTCTCTCTCTCTCTCTCTCTCTCTCTCTCTGGGTCTTGATTTTGATCTTTTATTCTCTATGTTTCTGTCTGCCTTCCTTTATCATCTCGTTTCTCACTCTCTGTCTTTCTCTTTCAGTATATTTCTATCCCTCCCTTCCTTCATTTTCTTTGGTTGTATCCTTATTTGAATCCGTTTTCCTTTTTGTTGTTTGCATTTTTTTTTATTTTCACTTACGCATTTTTGTTGTTGTTGTTGTTGTTGTTGTTGTTGTTGTTGTTGTTGTATGTTATCCTGTGAATGCATTTTCATTTTTTCTCTGTTGCTTCTTTTTTTTTCTGTATCGTCATCACCT
>NC_087160.1:21319431-21326931 GCF_035594125.1 Scylla paramamosain
GCCGGAAAATAATCATCGTCTCTCTCTCTCTCTTTCTCTCTCTCTCTCTCTCTCTCTCTCTCTCTCTCTCTCTCTCTCTCTCTCCGTTCGTCTCTGCACCTTATCCTTCTGTATCTCTCTTTCTTACCCTTCTCTCCTCCTCCTCATCCTCCTCCTCCTTCTCCTCCTTCCTTCCTCCTCCTCCTCCTCCTCCTCCTCCTCCTCCTCCTCCTCCTCTCCTCCTCCTCCTCCTCCACTTCTTGTCTTTTCCTTCTTCCACCGATCACTTCTTGTCAAATATGGCTATCAACTTCTCCTCCTCGTACTCCTCCTCCCTCCTCCTCCTCCTCCTCCCTCTCCTCCTCCTGATACTTGCTTGGATGGCACTACCAAGGTGAACACGGCCACACACTACACACACACACACACACTCACACACACACACACACGTCACGAAGAGAGCAAAGGGCGTTGGGGGGAGGAGGGGAGGAGCGGGAGGGGAGGGGAGGGAAGGGAAGGGGAAGACTTGGCCGGTTACTGGGAGAACAAATTATCGTGTGTCAGGTGAAAGGAATAAAGGAAAGTGTGACGAACAAATTGCCGAGTGCGGAGGGCAGCCTCGTGCCGCCTGTGACTTACTCGCATGTTGTTGTGACTTGAAAGTGTCCGGGAGGGAGGTGGGTGGGTAGGTGGGAGGGAAGGAGGTTGGGAGGAGGGTGTTTGGTGCTTTATTGTGGCTTTCTGAGGTATGGGAAGGTTGGGTGGTTGCTAATTTAGCGACTTGTGCTACTTATTCTTCATCTGTTTTTTTTTTTTTTTTTTTTTAGTTTTCGTGTCCTTTTTGTTATTTATCTGTAGCTTTATTGTTGGTTTCCGCCTTTTCGCTGAGGGGGATGAAGTACGAAGGTAGGCTGGTGTTAATTTGGCAACGTGTACTTGTTTTTTTTTTTTTTTCTTTTGTTCTTTAGTACTCGTGTGGGTTTTTTTTGTTTTTTTTTTTGTAATTTCTCTGCAGTTGTGATGATTTTTATTGTTGGTTTCTGCCTTTCTGCTGAGGGACATGAGGTATGGGAGATTGGTGGGTGTTAATTTGGCATTTAATTCTCCATTTTTTTTCTTTTTTTTTTCTTTTTGTGTACTAGTTGCAATGGTGTGTGGATTTGAGAATCTGCCTTGCAAGATGAGACATGGGAGGTTTGGTTGGTTCTTCTCTGCCAGCATTTTCTTTTCTTTATCTTGTTTTTAGTGCTTTTCTAGTCCTCGTGCTGGTGTTTTTTGTAATGTCTTTGTAACTGTAACGGCGTTTGAGGTGGAGGACGTGTTTCCTTAGATTACCCGTTCGAAATACAGTCTGCCATGGAAGACGGGAAGAAGTTTGCTGTTACCTTGTCAGAAGCTACTTATTCTATGGTTTTGTTCCTCCTTTACTCGTCATTATATTTCTATTTTTTTTTTTTTTTTTTTTTTTTAAGATTTTTGTGTATTTTTTTTTAAGGGGGAGGGGCATGTGTATAACTCCTTGATAAAACCAAAGTCTTTCGTTAGGAGGCACCGTCCCAGCCTTGACAGTCAAGACTTGATGAACTGGACGTCAAACACAAAAAAAAAGAATATATATATATATACTTCCTTCTCGCCTGTAACACTGTTTGCAAAGGCAGATTTCCTTGCTGAAGACAAAGGAGAAAAGTTTGTTTCTCACTGATCATTTTTCTATTATATGGTTTTCTTTACGTTTCACTGCCATCCACTCTTTTCAATTTCTTTTGTTTTCCCAGCACGCAATCTGCTCTTCGTGCGTGTAATAGCATGTGAAGAAGAAGGTCTCGCAATGACTGACCACCACGCCTGTCTGTCTGTCTGTCTGTCTGTTTGTCTGTCCCTGATACCAGAAAATACTCACCAAATACTCACTCATAATTACCATCATCTGATAAGGATAATGGGGACGTGAGGCCTTGGAAAAGTGGACCAAACAAAAACAAAAACAAAAACTCATCGAAACCAGTTCAATATGAAAAAAAAAGTAGCAATAACTGACAAAACAAGTAAAAAATGATAAAAATAAAGATTGCTTATGGTTAGATTATAGATAAGCACTAATACCAACACCATAAGCATAATGTCCTCGGGTGCGTGCGTGCGTGCGGTATGACAACTGCGGTGGGGGAGGGAGTGTGAGTAGGAGACAGGAGAGAGAGAGAGA
Source organism: Scylla paramamosain (assembly GCF_035594125.1). NCBI lineage: Eukaryota > Metazoa > Arthropoda > Malacostraca > Decapoda > Portunidae > Scylla > Scylla paramamosain. The sequence goes on from NC_087160.1 coordinate 21,321,617, forward strand.
GAGAGAGAGAGGGAGGGGTGGTTAAGCTGCCTGGCGGCGGGCGGGCATACGATCAATTAGCATTCATGAATAGTTTTGCACTCGCGGGTATTATGTAGCTAATCCTCACGACTTTATTGATGATGCAGGTGCTAATTGGGCGTGCAGGTGGCCAGCGAGGACACAACTAGTGGTGGCGGCGCCCGAAGTACAGCTTATGCATATTCAGGGACCAATACTGATGTGTGTGTGTGTGTGTGTGTGTGTGTGTGTGTGTGTGTGTTTAGGTGTGATTATGCGTAGCCGATAGAGAGAGAGAGAGAGAGATTTGCTGTATTGCTTTTCTTTAACTCGTGTGTGTGTGTGTGTGTGTGTGTGTGTGTGTGTGTGTGTGTGTGTGTGTGTGTGTGTGTGTTTTGTACAGTCAATCATCTTTTCATCCCCTCTTCCTTTACTTTCTTCTAATCCTTCTTCCTAGTTTCATCATCCCTTTCTCCTCCACTTCTTTCTTTCCCTTCCTTCCACCACCACCTCCTCCTTCTCCTCCTCTATACCTTATTCTTACACTTTACAGCATTATTATCTACTTCATTATTTCTAATTGTACGACAAGTGCCGCCCGGGGGAAGGAGGGGGTAGGATGGAAGGGAAGGGGAGGAGGGGAGGATAAAGAGGAAGGGACAGCACACCACCAGATAAAGAAACACAGCATACAGGGCGCCACCAGGCTTATCGGCACCATCAGCTGATTCTTATCTCACAGGGGAGGGGTACGAGGAAGGGTAGGGGGGGAGGAAAAGTTATGGCGGTGGTGGTGGTGAATATAATGTGGGCGTATTACCATATTACTCTTTATTCACCACTGCCTCGACCACTGCCACTATCACTGGTGTTCTACTTCTACTACTACGATTGCTACTACTACTACTACTACTACTACTACTACTACTATTATTCTGATGTTAGTGCTGGTGCTGCTAGTGGTGTCTCTATAATGACAACAACAACTACTGCTACTACTACTACTACTACTACTACTACTACTACTACTACTACTACTACTACTACTGTTATTCCACTCCTAGCATTACTACTATCAAAATTACATCTAGATTAAGAATATTATGACCAGTAATATTATTGCCCTGATAATACTAATGCTGCTACTATAACTACGACTACTACTATTACTACTGCTACTACTACTACTACTACTACTACTACTACTACTATCAATACCACTTCTGCGTGTCGTAATGCTGTAATGCTTCGATGTACAATGAAGACAGAGACACGCAAATCTGGCACCAGCAGTAACAGCAGCAGTAGCAACAGCAGCAATAACCGTATCACGTCCGCCCTGAAAGTGACGATAGATATGGTGGACATTGTTGTTTTTTGCAAGGCCCAGTTGACACATCACGCCAACAACAACAAGAGCAACAACTAGAATAATATCAACAAAACGTTTATATACAATCAAAATAATATGATCATCAACTATTTATATTTACAAAGATGAAACTTACCGCCCCTTCCCCATCCTTCCCCCTCCCTCATGAACCCACGTCTCCAAACAGCTGCTCCCCAAACACACACACACACAAGGCGGTGCGTATCATATTACTGGCTGTGCGTCCTACCTTATCTCAATCCTTGATGTTACTTGCTGACTGACTGACTGCATGACTGGGCTGTGGGCGGCTGGCGGGCTGGCGGACTGACTGACTTACGTACTACTGATAGGGACTGATAACTGACTGACGATCCGGGTGACTGACTGACTGACTGATTGACTTGCATATCGTTGATGCAGATTAATAGCTGACTGATGATCTGGCTGACTGATTTGATGTATGGTTGGTTAGTGGACTGACTGACTGAGTGACTGACTGACTCTGACAATATCTGATTGACTAACTAGCTGACTGATCGCGAGAGAGTGCGTGAGTGGATGTTTAGTATTATACAATGGAAACTACTTATTGACTTACTGATAGGTCTGATTACGATACGAGTGGCGGAATGAGTGATTTGCATATTCACGAGGTGCTTATTGCCGCGTATCAGATGACTGTGTACCTGACCGAGTGACCGACTTGACTGCTATGACTGAACACGTGAAAAACATATCGTGTGAATTAATTGATTTCGTGTTGATATTGCTGGCTTCATTGACTGATTGACCGACTGACTGGCTGATAAAACACGAAGTTCGGACAAAAGATTACATGATGCGTGATTGACAGGAAAAAGTATGAGGAAGCCTGACTGGTTGACTGATTAACTTAACCTAACCTAACCTAACCCATCCTAACTAGAAAGGAAACTGTATTAGGGAGTAACTAATTAAATGACTTAATAACTGACTGAAATGAAAGAAACTAAAGCAGCAGATGGTTGGTTAATGTGAGAGTGTCTTTTGACTGACTGACTGGCTGACTGACTCACTAACTGAAGTTGCAAGTGATTAAATAGTTGTATGGCTACTCGCTGACTGATTAACTGACTGACTGAACGGAAAACTAAAATAGCAGATGGCTGGTTGTATGGGAATGTCTGTTGACTGACTGACTGACTGAAGTGAAGGAGACTGAAATAACAGATGACTGATTAATGTTGGATGGCTATTCATTGACTGACTGACTGAACTAAAGGAGACTAAAGTAGCAGATGGTTATGTCGCGTGTCTATTGACTGAGTGACTGGCTGGCTGACTGAACTTAAGAGACCAAAGTAGCAAGAGACTCGTTAGGTGGGTGGCAAGATAAGCAGATGAATGACTGGATGAGTAAGTGTGTAAACCTAGCGCCTGTGTGTGTGTGTGTGTGTGTGTGTGTGTGTGTGTGTGTGTGTGTGTGTGTGATCTCAGCAAAGACATTCTCGCCACGTGTTTGTTTTACGAACAGAATCATGTGTGTGTTAAGAGGTTTTACGTCTTCATATAATCATACCCTTTCTCTCTCTCTCTCTCTCTCTCTCTCTCTCTCTCTCTCTCTCTCTCTCTCTCTCTCTCTCTCTCTCTCTACTGGCCTACTTCTTTCCCTATTCTTCCTCACTATTCTCTTCCTTGTCTTTCTTTAACAAAGATCTTGTATTTTCTCTGTTTATATAATACTACAGCTTCTGTTGCCACTGCATCCTTTTCTCTCTCTCTCTCTCTCTCTCTCTCTCTCTCTCTCTCTCTCTCTCTCTCTCTCTCTCTCTCTCTCTCTCTCTCTCTCTCATTTATTACTGCCCTATTTTTCTTTTTTCTCCCTCACTAACTCTAATTTCTCTTCCTCAATCTTTCTTTCGCATCCCCATTTCACGCAGCACTGTGGTTCCTCCTCCAGCAGTGCGTCCACCCTCTTTCTCTTGTCTCCCTGGCTAACCATTACTGTACTTCTTCTCCCGCACTTACTCCTCTTCCTTTCCTTTCATTCAACAAACATTTCGCATCCTAGGTTCACACAACACTAGTTCCTTAACATCGCATCTCTCTCTCTCTCTCTCTCTCTCTCTCTCTCTCTCTCTCTCTCTCTCTCTCTCTCTCTCTCTCTCTTATTTTTTTTTCAATTTTCATACTATTATCCTTCTTCAGCTTCTTCCTTTCCGTTTGTTGTTACCTCCCTACATAGTTTTTCTCTGTCACTAACTCTCCTTCTTCCTCCATCTCTCCTTCAGCAGACATTTCGCTCTAGTTTCACGCAGCATTCCGCCTCCTCCTCTTCCTCCTCCTCCTTCAGCAGTGCACCGCCTCGCTTTCCGTGGATCAGTTCGTGTGTTTAGCTTCGATCTCGCGGGAGTTTGCCATGATCAAGTGTGTGTTTGTAAGCCTCGACCGGGGGTGTGTTTGTATTCGAGCGATATTCAGCGAGGGGACTGAGCAGCGGCGGGGGAGAGGCAGGGGAGCGGCAGGGGGAGGCATGGGGAGGAGGGGGAAGGGGAGATATCAGCAGCGATAACATTATTTACACTCCAAGGAAGTCGATAACAGAATATTTTTTTCTTGTTTTTTGAATTTTTCTTTTATCTCTTTGCTCTGCTCTTATCAGTACGGGGCCTCGTTATGTTTTTCTTTTTTTTTTTGCACTCCTCCTCCTCCTCCTCCTCCTCCTCTTCCTCCTCTTCCTCCACCCTGCGCTGGCTGATAAGATAAGACGATAAGAAAGGTTGGACTGAGCATGTTATGTTATCAGTAGTGAGGCTGTGAGGCGAATTCATGGAAGGCAAGAAGTGATAGCAGAATCTTTCCTCCTCCCTCCCTGCCTCCCACTCCTCCCTCCATTTCTCTTCCTCTTCCTCCTCCTTTTATGTCGCACTTGTTTTCTTCCTCCTCCTTTTCCTCCTTCTCCTTCTCATCTGTCTATTGTTCTGTTTCTTCTTGGCGTTTGTCTTCTTCCTCCTTTCTACTCTTCCATTTCTCCTCCTCTTTCTCCTCCTTTTATGTCGCATTTGTTTTCTTTCTTCTCCTCTTCCTTCTTTTCATCTGTTTTTTTTTTTGTTCTCTTTCTTCTTATTCTTTGTCTTTTATCTTCTTCTCCACGCTGTGAATTTCCATTTTTCTCTTCCCCTTCCTCCTTGTATGTCTTCTTGTTTTCTTCCTCCTCCTTTTCCTTCTCCTCCCAGTTCGTCTTCTCTTTTGTTTCTACTTATACATACTCTCTGTCTACTTCTTTTTCGTCTTCTTTCTCCTCCTCCTTCACAGCGCCAACTATCCTCTTTCCATCTTCATTTTTTTAATTCTTTTTTTCTTCCTCTTATCATTCATTCCTTATTACGGTTGTCTTCCTCTCTTCATTTTTTTTTTCATCTATCCTCATTCCCTTGTACGCACATAATTTTTATCATCTTTTCCTCCATTCCATTATCTCCATCCCTTCTTGTCTTTCCTTCTTGCCTTTCTTTCTTACACACACACACACACACACACACACACACACACACACACACACACACACACACACACACACTCCTCTCTCTTTCTCTCTCTCTCTCTCTCTCTCTCTCCTCACTAAATGTGGAAGATGAATTTATTACAACCTATATGACTGTTTGTAATTTCATATTTTTTATAGATATTATTATGATACTGATAACAAGAATAGTTTTTTTTTTTTTCTCATTCGTAAAGATAAGACGTTTTTATATATTTGTTTTGTGTTTTGTTTTGGTGGCGTCCTGTGTAGAAATGTGATCGTTGTGGTTTTGTTCTATTTATTTATTTATTTTGTGTTGTTGTAGAAGTAGTAGTAGTAGTAGCACTAGTAGTAGTAGTAGTAGCAGTAGTAGTAGTAGTAGGAAGAGCTTTACTTTACTTCACAAGAAAATAAAGAATGAAAGGAAAGCAAAAA
>NC_087160.1:21329431-21361931 GCF_035594125.1 Scylla paramamosain
GAGGAGAAGAAGAGTCAGATGGGAGAGGTGAAGATGACAGAAGGAGAAGAGAAGAATAAATAAAATAGCAACGGGAATGAAGATGTTATTCTATTAGACCAGGAACACAAAGGAATACAAAGGAACTCTAAACAGCAACAAAAGAGGTCCTTACAAGGCTTTTTGGGTAAGGCAAGGAAGGAAAGGTAATAGGAAAGGTGATGACGAGAGGAGAGAAGAGGATAAGTGAGTTAGGAAGGGTAATGGAGAGGCTGTTATATGAGGTGTTTAGGGGAAAAATAAGGAAATGTGAGGAGGAGGAGGAGGAGGAGGAGGAGGAGGAGGGGAGTCAGGTGGAAGTATGATGAGAGGAAGGAGACTAGAGATGAAGGAAGTGGAGATGATGGGGGAGGTTATGGCTGTATGGGGGTGAATGTGTATGTTCTTGGGGCCTGAAGGGAGGAGGAAACGGCGAAGGAAGGGAAAGAGAATAAAGTGATTGCCTTCAGGTGTAATAAGGGAATGGCTTTAGAGGAAGAGGATGAAAGAAAAGAGAATATTGGCCTTGTAAGCGGAGACATCATTATATTTGGTAAAAAGTATGTGAGGGAGGAGGAGAAGGAGGAGGAAGTGGATTGACTATATACAAAGGAAAATTCACTAAAAATGAGAGAAAATAGACTTAAGGGAAAGATGAGAAAAAAGAAGTGAAGGAGGAGGAGGAGGAGGAAGTAAATTCAGTTTATAAAAGGAAGATTAACTTAAAATAAGAGAAAACAAACTTTGTGATGAAGATGAGAAAAAAAAAAAAAAAGGAGGAGGAGGAGGAAGATGATGAAGGAGAATGGCAGACGAAAAAGTTGAGAATGAAGTGGAAGAGGAGGAGGAGGAGGAGGAGGAGGAGTTTTGAAGCAGAGAATAAGGAGGACGGGGAGGTGGAGAAGGAACTTGGAGGAGGAGGATAAGAAGGGGGGAGGGAGAGAAGGCTGGACTCGTAACTGGAGGATAAGAAGGAGGAGGAGAAGGGGGAGGAGGAGGGGGATGGGCCTGGAGGTGGAGGGGAGGTGGAGGAGGTCGCGGGGGCACATAAATTAGATCGCCACCTCGGGCTGTGGGCGTCCCTGGCTTATCTGATCCCAGTGTCGTGTTGTCCCCAGCCCACGACCCCAACAGATAAGCCTCCAGTACCCCCCCTTATCCCCCTTCCTCCCCCTCCTCCTCCTCTTCCTCCTCCTGCTCCTCCTCTTCTTCACTGTGACATTCCTCCATTTGGTTCCTCCTTATATTCAAATTCCCTCTTCTCCTAGTTTTTTATCCTCGTTCTTCTCATTTCCTCATTCTCTTTTCTTACTTCTCCCATTTTTATCCTCATTTCTGACCTTATTTTGTTATTTTTTCAAAAAAATTTCCCCTCTTTTCCTGCTTGCCCATCTGTTATATTTTCAAGTTTCCTTTTCCTTCATAACATTCTTCAGCTCTTCTCCTTCCTATCTCTTCTCCTCCTCTTGTTACTCCACCTGGCGTCGGAGGAGCAGGTGAGGAGGGAGATGGGGGATGTCAGGTGAGGGAGGGAAGGCCTGACGTGAATAGAAGGCATAAGGAGTCTGGAGGGAGAGAAGGAGAGGGATGGAAGGGAGTGAAGGAGTGGAGGAGATGTAGGATGGAGGAGCATTCCCGTGTGGCCTGCGTAGGATGAAGAGTTTATTTCACTCTCTTAGGACAAGTAACACTCCCGCGCTGATAACACGTCAGTCAGATCAGCCAGTCAGTCAGTCATCTGGTGAGTCCTGGCAGGTTTACTCCCTCAGTCAGGTGGTTGCTCACTCATTCACTCTGCCAGATATTTGCCCATTAGCGTGACGTTGATCCATTCACTTTTAATAGCGATTTTCGAGCTTCGTGCAGTCACCAGATTTCAGTGAAAATAGAATAGAATAAAGGCATGATAACAGTAGGTGAATTATTAGAGGTAATTTTTGATCGCTTCATTACAAAAAAATAATCTTAAAATTGTAATGATTTGGTAATAGCCATAATAAAATCAACCTTTAGAATCCTTATGGCCTATTGGAACTTATCATAATAGTCCGCTGTAAGTCAGAATTGTACGAAACTAAGGACTTTTAAGCGAGGATGTTACTAGACGCAATACTAGACACAATACTAGACACAATACTAACTCGCTGCTTACTAGAGACCAACCACTGGACTCAATAAATTAATCTGATTTTTAGCCAAAGCGAGAATATGAAAATACTAATGGATGGAAAATGTAAATCTGATGCCTTGGTAGTGAAGGGGTAGATAAAATTAGTAACAGTATTAATTTATTTTCACTTAGAGACATAAAACGTTAACATAGAAAAGAACAGTAGCCACAAGATTTAAACTAGTGAATAAAACATCAATATTAGGATTCTATGACGTAACTATAACACTGCCCGCACAAAGACCACTCTTCCTTAGCTCAGTGAAGTAGTTAGACAATCATTCATGTATGTAGTCACATTACTCAGGCTTCTGTTTGCCCCTCAGTCAGTCAGTCAGTCAGCCAAGTTATCCAATTAGTCAGTCAATTATGCGATCGTGTGTCTGGGCAGTCAGTCAGTCACTCAATCAAATACTCAGTTGTCCTTCGCTTCAATCACCCATTGGCAGTTCCTTTAGTCAGTCAGTCTAGTCAATGGGGAGGTTAAGTAGCGGATTTCTTGCATAGTTGTAGCCAGTTGATGTCATTACCGGAGCTTCTACTTCTTATTTATTTATTTATTTATTTATTTATTTAGTTTTACAGTCGATTGCCTCAGTGTAGAAATCATCCTGTAAAATGTGTGATGAGTTGTGATCTCATTTAGTCTTCGTAGAAAAGTAGTATTGTGAAATATTGTACTGAATTTATTTATTTATTTATTTATCTGTTTATTTATCTAATTTATATTTTTTGCTATTCTACTGTTTTACATCTATTACTTATCTTTTTTTTTCTCTCTCTCTTTTTTTTTTATTAAATTTCAAGAACAACAAAATAAGTAAACTGCAAAAGGCCAGCTGATCCACACAAGGATTTGTCTTTTTCTCAACAAATTAACCATATGATTTTTGTTGTTATTTTTGTTATTTTATTTTTATTTTCTTCTTATAATTCTTCCTCTTCTTATTATTATTAGTATTATCACCATCATCATCATCATCATCATTATTATTGTTATTTTTCACTCACCATAATCACAATTTCATCATACATTGCGCAGCCCTCCCCATTCAGTGCACAAATCGTCCAGACACGCTAAAAACGACGTAAAAACGGCTTCTTACCACACATCGTTCTGTAGGTCTGGGCTCCCGCGCAGTACACTGGTTGACTACACTTCCTTATCTGAGAGCTGCCCTGAGCGCACTCTTCCTGCCTTCCTGCCTTCCTGCCTCGCCGCCACGCTCCTCGGGCTTGGGAGAACACCGCCGTGTGTCGCCCGTAAACAAACCGCTGCTGATACTGTCTGAGATGTGGACGATGTTTTCCTGGTGTGCCCTGTGCAGTGACATTTGCTGCTAGATGGGTTTTTTTCATCTTATTTCTGCTTCTACTGGATGCTGGGATTAAATGAAGCAGTTTGAGTACGTAAAACAAGGAGATTCGTAGAACGTACACGGAAGAAGAGAGAGAGAGAGAGAGAGAGAGAGAGAGAGAGAGACAGAGAGAGAGAGAGAGAGAGAGAGAGAGAGAGAGAGAAAAGGCGTATGTTGCATTAGTAAAGGTAAAATAACAAAATTATGTAAGTTTTTTTTTCTTATTTCTTCTGCTGCTCCATGGTGAAGTTAGATGAAGCTGTTTAAGTACGTAAAACAAGAAGAATATCAGAACATACACGAAAGAAAAGAGGAAAAAAGTATGTAGAATAAGGAAAGACAAAATAAGAACAAAATTATATAAGCTTTTTGCTTTATTTCTTCTATTGCTGCGTGCTGGGATTAAGTAAAGCTGTTTAAGTGTGTAAAACAACCCGAGGAAGAATCTAAGAACACAAAAAATGAAAGAGGAAGAAAAAAAGTACATGCTGCATTAATAAAGACAAAATAAAAACAAAAGCACGAAGGAAGAAAAAAGAAAACATACATAAGAAGAAAAAATGCATTTCCACTACTAAACAAAATAAAAGCAAAGTTATGGAGGTTTCTGAGAACACACACTAGGAGAAAAGGCCGTATATTTCATTAATAAAGACAAAAATCTAAATAATGGTAGTTTTTGTTACACACTTGTAGTATTCTTTAAGAAATATTGAATAAACAGCGGGTTGATCTTTCCTCTGATGTAAGAAATGTACTACTACCTTTTATCTCCTCTTTTTTTTTTTTTTAATAGTTAAGACAAAAATACCTCTTAATGTGTTCAGTAAAGATGCAGTATTAAGTTTAGTGGCCTGTTAACCCGTTCTCTCTCAACCATCTCTGAAAACTATTACTACAAACAATTCCATTTTTTTTTTCTTCGCCACTCGCTCTTCAACATTTTAGTTAGAAATCAGGGAATCTACAAGTCAATTATCCCTGATTTGCTCACTCTCCCACTCTTCCAGTCAGTCAGTCAGTCAGTCAGTCAGTCAAAGTGCCAATCGATCAATTGTGCTTTTATCTATTCACGATTTCCTTTATTCAATGAGCATGTCATTAAGATGTCACTTTATTTCCATTCATTTCATATCAATCAATAAGTCAGGGAGTCAATCAGTCAGCTGTCATTTCATTTATCCTCTCCTTCATTCAGTCAGCCATTCAATCAATTCATCATCAGTTCATCTTTTCCCTCACCCGCTTCATATAAGTCAGTCAGTGAATCAATCAGTCAGCTGTCACCTTATTTATTCACTCTATCCTTCAGTCACTCATTCATTAAGTCATTTATCTAAACCCCCTCTCCCCTACGCACACATATCAGTCAGTCAGACCAACGAACCAGCCAGATAGCAAGCTCTTAACTCCCCTCCACCTATATAGTACCTACCAATCAGTCAGTCAGTCAGTCAGTCAGTCAGTCAATTAGTAAATCTATTCCCACCCACACACACACACACACACACACACACACACCTGTCCAACAACCCAAATTAACAAACCAGTCAGTTATCCAACCCTTGACTTCCTCCACGTACGTAGCAGTCAGTCAGTCAGTCAGTCAGTGGATCAGGTTGTAGACAGTGAACCAGACAGCCAATTCATTAGTCAGTCTGGCGTCAGCATGACCAGCCTGCCAGTCAACCAGTCAGCCGGGCAGCCAGGGAACCACGCCACCTGCCCAACAATCTAGCCCGATATTTAGATTCCAGACCAGTGTCCCGTCGGTCCATTAGTCCAAATGTTAGGCAATCAGTTTACCATTTAGCGAGGCGGCTAATGAATCTACCATTTAAGGTTGCATCAGATTATTCTACCTGTTACTCGTGCAGGTGATCGGGGCCCTGTCGATGTTGGAAGGCCATCTGTCCGAAGCGACCTACTGTGTGTGCCGGTCTGATGAGGCGATGCGTGTATGGGAGAGATTTGGGGCTGATTGTGTGTGTGTGTGTGTGTGTGTGTGTGTGTGTGTGAGGAAGGGAAGGGAAGGTGAGTAGGTTTGATTTTGTGATGGAATGTTTGTTTATATGTGTGTGTGAGTTTTAGTGGTCTTTGTGTGTGTGTGTGTGTGTGTGTGTGTGTATTAAGTTGTTTGAGGTTTTAGTTAGGTGATGTGTTTTGAGATGTATATACTCTCTCTCTCTCTCTCTCTCTCTCTCTCTCTCTCTCTCTCTCTCTCTCTCTCTCTCTCTCTCTCTCTCTCTCTCTCTCTCTTAGCGGTAACGATTTGGTGATTTCCGAAACGCGATGTGTTTTACCTTCGTTTTATTTATTTATTTATTTTTTTATTTCCATAGTTTCCCTTTTTTTTTTTGCGGTTGTAAATATAAAGAATGTATTTAACAACAACAACAACAACAACAACAACAAAAGTCTTGGGCAGTCAGAAACCAAAACAAACACCAAAACAACAACTCAACAAGAATACCACATCGAACACAAATGACACAAATAACAATAGAACGCATCCAATAACTCGCTCACTAATCCCTCACATGCTGCCGCGGCCGTTCTTTCATCACCTGACCTCAGATACGCACTGACTGATAATTCCAAATGCTAGTGTCCCTTTAGCAAATCCGGCAGATAGTTTGCTGATTTTTTCTCCATATTTATGAGCTGGTGATAACATACTCGCATATTTCCACCGCTATGAATATTTGTTTATTTTATCACGTGACTGGAAGATTGGCTAATGGTAAAGTAGAAAAAGAAAATGGGAAAAAAACTCGTTTGTCCAAGAAGAATTTGAGAATGAGGCACGTATTGTTATGAATATTGATTTTTTTTTTTTACGTGACAAGAAGGCTGGCTAAGGTTAGATTAAGGGCAAAATAGAAGAAAATAAGGAAAATGTCCGTTCAACTTGTCGTTTCCCCCAAAAAAATTGAGAATGAGGTCTTTTTAGTTATGAATATCGATTTTTCTTTTTTTTTTTTTTTTTTACATTTTACGTGACAAGAAGGTTGGTTAAGGTCAGATTAAGGGGAAAATAGAAACAAAAAGGAAAAGAAGGCTGTTCGACTTGTTACTTCTCCCTCGCCTCCCACCACCTCCCCCCCAAAAAAAAGTTTAAGAAAGAGGCCTCATCTGCTATGAACATTTAATTTTTAAGTGACAAGAAGGCTGGCTAAGAAAAAAAAAAGTGCAAAACAAAAAATGAAAGAAAAGAAAAGATTCGTTCATCTTGTCGCTTCAAAAGAAAAAAAAAGTAAAAAAAAATGTACCCCGTCTGCCATTAATATTATTATTATTTATTTTTTACGTGACAAAAAGGTCAAATAAAAAACAAAACAGAAAAAAAAACCCATCCAACTTACCACTACCAAGAAAGTAAAAAAGACACAAATGAAACTAACCACTACAGCTCTAGATACACCTTGATACTTTAAATATAGTAAGCCCATGATTACCAAGAACGCCAGGTGGTTATCAGGGCAGGTAAAGAAGTGAAGCAGGTGCCCTTCCTTCAAGTGGGTGTGTAGTAGGTGGGAGATACCAGTGATAACATGAGATAAGGAGAGCAAGCAAGAATCTCTCCACATGCCCATGAGTGCGAGAGGAGTTTATCAGCTTATCAGTTAGTAGAGTGGGCGATTATTCAGCCAATTAACGGGACAGGTAACTTCAGGTCCAGTTGCTCAGGTGGGTAAGGGAATCATCCTGTTTACTGATGAGAGTATTTATTTAGTGATTGCCCACGTGATTGGTTGCACAGATAGCACAGGTGAGAGGGGAGAAGAGGGGAGGAGAGGGGAATAATGTGGGTGAAGGGATGGAAGGAAAGAGAAAGGGAGAAGTGTCCTGATAAAGATGATAGCATAGGTGGAGTGGGGAGAAGAGGGGAAGGGAAGGGGAGTAGGGTTGGTGTAGTGAGGGGAGGGAAGGGAAATGGAGATGTGTACTGACGAAGGGAATGGCAAGGAATGGGTTATTTTTAGAGAAGGGAAAGGGGAGTTGAAGTGAATTAGAAGGAAAGAAAAGGAAGGGAAAGTTAAAGAACAAACAAAAGGGAAGAGGAGAAAAGAGAGACTATTATTATTATTTTTTTTTTTTTGCACTTTTGTAAATGCTAATCCATCTAAATAAAAGTTGAGAAGAGGAACAGTACTTAATTAATTACTATGCATTTGATCTCTCTCTCTCTCTCTCTCTCTCTCTCTCTCTCTCTCTCTCTCTCTCTCTCTCTCTCTCTCTCTCTCTCAGGAAATAACAGGAAACTGCCAATCTGCCAAACTATAATATCACGCCACAACAATTATGCAGTCCTCTATCACAATGGATCACACACACACACACACACACACACATACACACACACACACACACACACACACACACACACACACACACACACACACACACACACACACACACACACAATTAATTCACCACACATTTCAACTCTTCTTTCTTCCTTCATCTCGTCACTTTCCCTCCTCGCTTCCCGAACCACCTCACCTAACTGCCTCTTGGGTGTATCGTGGGAAACAAAAGCGCCAAGTTAGATGGTTTTCCTACTCTTTTTTTTTTTTTCTCCCAGCTTTTTTTTACGTATTATCTTTCTGTTTGTTTACTTTCAGTTTTTCTTTTATAGTTCCTACTTCTTCCTTCATTTTTTAACCGTATCTCTTTCTCTCAGACTTTTTTTTTTTTCCTTTTCTGTCATTTTCAGCCTTTTCTTCCTTTCGTCTTTGAATTCTTACTTTACCCATCTCTCTCTCTCTCTCTCTCTCTCTCTCTCTCTCTCTCTCTCTCTCTCTCTCTCTCTCTCTCTCTCTCTCTCTCTCTCTCCATCCATAATAACAATAATAGCATTAAAAAAAGAGGTCGCTGATTATTTTCGATTTTTTTAGTCTGAATGTTTTCGATTTTCTACAAAAGTAATCTAAACTGAATGTTTTCGATTCTTGCCAAGAAGTATTATTTTCGACAACCCATTTTATGTTTTTTTGGACTGTTTTCGACACAACTCTTACACATTTAGTGTCCGTTTTGGATTATTTTCGACACAACAATTACCTAGCTATTTACAGTTTGGATTATTTTCGACACATCATTGACCTAAATCAATATTTTTTGGAATATTTTCGACACTTCATTCAGCCATTTTAGACCTTCTTTGATTATTATCTTGTTAGGTTAGGTTAGGTTAGGTTAGGTTAGGTTAGGTTAGGTTAGTTTTTATAGTCTTTTGTTTAAGTCTAAACGTGACGTGATGTGACAGTTCATTTTATCCAGTGTCGAAAACATTCAGAATTTACCATTTTTTAGTGTCGAAAACATTCAGTTCAATATTTTTTTACTGTCGGAAACATTCATAGTGAAGTTTATTTAGTTTCGAAAACATTCCAACCAATGTTTTTAATGTGTCGAAAATAATCATGATTGAAAAATATATTGCAGAACCATCGAAAATAATCAGTCTAAGTTGCCAAATCATTGTCGAAAATATTCATTCTTAAACATGTTAGTCTGTCGAAAACGTTCAGACTAAAAAAATCGAAAACAATCAGTCCACCCTTAAAAAATCCATCAATGAAGGTGCGGGAGGGTGGGCAGGCTGGAGGATGGTTACCTGTGCCTCTAAAAAAAGAAAAAAAAAAGAATAGAAAATAAAAATAAATAAATAAATAAAAGATAACAATTCGCTAAGTCAGCATCAGTGGCCCGCGGTGGGAGTGTTTCTCTGAATGACTTGCAAGGGAGGGCGTTACCAGGTGGCTGATTGCTTGCATGGGGTCCATCAGGCGAGTCAACAAGCCCGCTACCAGCCAGCCAGCCTGCGTCACGGCGCCTCTCATCCCATGCATCACCCGGGCTGCACGAGCTTTGTTCTTGTAATTAAACTTGAGGGATGAAGGCAACAACTTTTTATTTATTTATTATTATTTATCTATTTATTTTTTTTCATTAATGCGATTACCTGCGATTTGTCTTGTCCGGCTTAAAAAAAAATAAATGTTTGGTGTTGTTGTTGATGATAGGTTAGCGGTTGGGATGTATTATAGAGGGTTTTTTAAGATACTGGTTGTTTTGTGGTAGTGTTGGTGGTGGTGGTGGTGATAGTAGTAGGGGTAGTAGTAGTAGTGGTAGTAGTAGTAGTAGTAGTAGTAGTTGTTGTTGTTGTTGTTGTTGTTGTTGTTGTCGTTCATCATACTAACCCAAGAGTTAACTAGTATCTTCACTCTTTCATTCTTTTCACTTGCTCTGGAACTCCTCACCTGTATCTGGTTTTCCTTCCTTCTACGTCTTGAACTGTTTCAGAAGAAAATGATCAGAGCGTCTTCAGAAATATATCAGCAAATGGTTTTATAGACTCTCTGTGTTGTAACTTTTTTTTTTTTTAGAGCTGCAAAACTAGCATTTATCTATTTATTTATTATTGTTTATATTTTTTCCTCGACCAGTTTCCTTGGTAAAGAAAAAAAGTAAAAGAAAAAAAAAGTATGTTTTATCTGAGCTGACATGTATATTTATGAAGTGTACAATTTAATTACACACTAAGATAAACATTAAAACGTATACAAGATTCTTAAGTTCCTCCCAGTCACTTCAGCATCTTTCTCCAGGTGAAGTGCGCCCTTGAATGACTGACTGATCTGCTAAGTCCCCTCCATATCCAAACCCACTACCGTCCACCACGCCCATCTTCATCCAAGTCCTTGCTGTACCCTCCTTTGTATCCTCTCCTTTACTGCTCTTAATCTGCTGAATATAGCTTTGGGTCTCCGTCCTTCTAAGCTCTTCTTTCTTCTCTTAGTTTTTTTTTTTTTTTTTTTTAGTCCCTCCCATCAGTCAGTTGAGTCTACATTGTACATATTTTTTTTCTTCTATTTCTTCTATCCCTCCAGTTCTTTCTGCTCTCCTTCTATTCGTTCACTTTATTTATTTTTTTTTTCATGATTTTTGGCTTTTTTTTAAAAATTTTTCTTACGTTATCCCTCTCTCACACATATTTTTTTCCTCCCTTCTCCATCATTTTCAGTCTTTTCTTCCTTTCTGTCTTTGAGTTCTTACCATATCAATCTCTCTCTCTCTCTCTCTCTCTCTCTCTCTCTCTCTCTCTCTCTCTCTCTCTCTCTCTCTCTCTCTCTCTCTCTCTCTCAATTAACCTTTCTTCTACTACAACTTCCTCCGACCATCTGTACTTCCCTCCCTCCCTCCCTCCCTCCCTCCCTCCCTCCCTCCCTCCCTCCCTCCCCCCCCCAGTGCCCTCCTGACCTTAGTTCCCTTTACCTTTACCTTCATCATGGCAATCTTGTTTTTATTTTCCTTTTCTTATGTTAATTCTTCTGATCTTTCTTCCATCTATCACAACCTCCTCCTCCTCCTCCTCCTCCTCCTCCTCCTCCTTGTCTTTGTAATGTTTATTGTACGTGTATGACTGACTGACTGATTAACTGGATGAGTGAGTGAGTGAAAAAGTAAGTGAGTGAGTGACTGACTGACTGACTGACTGACTGACTGACTGACTGACTGACCCACCTACCAACTTATTACCTACTCTACTAACTCAGCAGCTGACTCACTGACGAAATGACTGGCTTTCTGACCGATTGACTGACTGAGTGGCTGACTGACTGGGTGGCTGATTGACTGGCATACTTGATCCCCACCAAAAAAAAGACAACAACAACAACATACACTGCATTAATTAAACAGCTAATTAACTAACATATTGACTGAATCACTGACTGAATTACTGACTAAGTGACTAACTGACTTACCTGTCGACAAATCATACATCATATTGTTAAGCAGGTGACTAACTAATGAATTCACTGACTCCCTGACTGATTTTCTGACTAACTAACTGACTTACCTGCCAAGAAATCATACACCCAATTAATTAAACAGCCAGCGAACTAACGAACTGACTGATTCCTTCACTGGCTGACTGACTGGCTCGGTGACTGAGTGACTGGCCAGCCCGCGAGTCACCGTGCAGCAATCAGTCTCGCAACAATGAGATGAGAAAATGTTTAATGCACCGGGATACCTGTCGGCGGTGTTGTCAGCCATATTTGTCTGTCCGTCTGACTAAGAGTAGGGAGGGAGAGGGAGGAGAGCAGGGTGGGAGTGATGGGGAGTGAGGGGGGGAGTGATGGGGGAGTGAGGGAGTAGCTAGATTATGTTGTTGGTTTTTTTTTTTAAAGATGTGATGTGGTTGTGTGTGTGTGTGTGTGTGTGTGTGTGTGTGTGTGTGTGTGTGTGTGTGTGTGTGTGTTTGTTTTTGTTGGTGATGCTTAAATTTGATAATGTTGTATGCATGTGTGTGTGTGTGTGTGTGTGTGTGTGTATGTGTGTGTGTGTGTGTGTGTGTGTGTGTGTGTGTGTGTGTGTGTGTGCGCGCAGTTTTGGTTTAGTAATATTTATGCTGTTGTTGTTCTTGGGGTGTTAGTTTAATTAGTTTGATATATATATATATATATATATATATATATATATATATATATATATATATATATATAATTATATATATATATATATATATATATATATATATTATATATATATATATACACACACACACACACACACACACACACACACACACACTCACATTTATCTTTCATGTCATCGTAATTGGTTTATTTATCTATGTTAATATTACTATCATTGTTGTAATTCTTCTTCTTGCTCTTCTTTTCTTGTTCTTGTTTTTTTTTTTTTTATTATTATACAAAATAATAAAATATTGTAATAATAATACTGATAGTAATAATTGTTGATAATAATGATAATATTAATAATAATAATAATAATGATAATAATAATAATAATAATAATAATAATAATAATAATAATAATTATTATTATTATTATTATTATTATTATTATTATTATTATTATTATTTCATCATATCACCATCGTCCTTCCGTCATATAAACGCACATGTGCGTACATCTGTGCGTGTGTGTGTGTGTGTGTGTGTGTGTGTGTGTGTGTGTGTGTGTGTGTGTGTGTGTGTGTGTGTGTGTGTGTGTGTTTGGGTGTGTGTGTGTGGGTGTGTGTGTGTGTGTGTTTGGGTGCGTATGTGTGTGCGTGTGTGTGTATGTGTGCGTGTGTGTGTGTGTTTCACAGAGAGAGAGAGAGAGAGAGAGAGAGAGAGAGAGAGAGAGAGAGAGAGAGAGAGAGAGAGAGAGAGAGAGATCACTGTGCACCAACATTATTATTTCCCCCTTACTCGTTCGCCCTCTGTGTTATCTAGATCTAATCCACCTTGCTCTCCCTCCCTCCACCTCTCCCATCCTCCCACCCTCCCCCTTCACCCCGCCGTCTCCGTCAGGGTCCTGGTGTGGGGAGGAGGTGGGGTCGGGGGGAGCACTTAAGATTCAATTATTGGTCTTGCTGAGGTGGTGTCGATCCACTAATGATGAAGAGAGGTCGAGTCCACACTGCAACCACCTCGGGAACTGACCACTCGAGGAGACTCTGAGAGGGAGAGCTGGGTGAAGGGTGAAGAGAGGTGGAGAGAGTGGAGAGTAGAGGGAGGACAATAGAGATAGAGGAGGATGAAGGAATGGATGCTGGAAGGAAGGTTGAGAGAATGCGGAGGGTAGGAGAACAAGAGAGATTAGGGGAGGGGGTGGAAGAAGGAAGGTGGAGAGAGTAGGGAGGTGGAGGAGAGTGAAGGATGGAAGAAGAACGGTATAGAGAGTGGACGGAAGAAGAAGAACAATAGAGGTAATGGAGAGTGGAAGAAGGAAGATGGAAACAGTGCAGAATGAAAAAAAAGAAATGAAGGTTGAGAAAGAGTAAATGATGAAAGAAGGAAGGTAAAGAGAGAATGAAGGATGAAAAAAAAAAGGAAAGGTTTAGTGAGAGTAAGATGAAAGAAGGATAATGAAGTGAGTGAAGCGCATGGATGAAGATAGTAAAGATAAAAAAAAAAAACTTAACTGCGCACTGGTAATGTTACGAAAGAGGATCAGTAAGTGGACAGAAAAGAAAGAATACGATACTAATCAGGGAAAGTGGCTGAATGTAGTAGAATGAGATGTTTGTTCTGTATGAGACTAGGACATTTAATACTGTATAAGGTGGACTGGAATATAAATGGAGGGTGGAGGAAAACTGTGGTGTGAAGTTAGTAGTGGATTGGAGTGGAGGTAAATATAGATGGGAAGAAAAGAGCCTTGGGAAAAGAGAAAGGGAAACAAAAACAACAACAACAGCAACAACAACAACAACAACAACAACAACAACAACAACAACAACAATGCGCTTTAGAAGGAAGAGAAGTAAAAATTTTATGATGATGTATGTTAAGGTAAAGTAACCAAGAGAGAGAGAGAGAGAGAGAGAGAGAGAGAGAGAGAGAGAGAGAGAGAGAGAGAGAGAAAAGAAGTGGGTGGGCGGCGGGAGTACAAGCGAGACGGACACAAACCACAACAGAGTAACGCCAGTGCGGGCCAGGTGATTCCAATCGCTAGTCCATAATTAAGATCTGTCGCAATCACCTGCTTATCACCATCAGCATCAGGAGGATACGAATACAGGTCAGGGAAACTCGTTCTCTCTCTCTCTCTCTCTCTCTCTCTCTCTCTCTCTCTCTCTCTCTCTCTCTCTCTCTCTCTCTCTCTCTCTCTCTCTCTATGTTGTTTGTGTTGTTTTTTTATCGTCCTTTTTTTCTTCTTCGTTGTCTCTTTGCTATCTTTGTTTTTTCGTTTTTGTCTTTGTTTTTTATTCTTATTGTTGTTCTTTCTTCCTTATCTTATCTGCTTTGTTTTATTATTTGTTTGTTTGTTTTCTCTTATATATTTTTGTGTTTTATGTTGCTTGTTTATTTGTTTGTTTGTTTTTTGTTTTGTTTATCTGTTCGTTTGTTTGTTTGTTTGCTTGTTTGTTTTGATGAGTTAGGTATATTTTTTTTTTGTTTGGAAGATACGTGTGTGTGTTTTTAAATCTCATTATCTTCTTCTTCTTCTTCTTCTTCTTCTTCTTCTTCTTCTTCTCCTTCTTCTTCTTCTTCTTCTTTAATTGTTTAAAGTATTACATTATCTCTTATCTCCTCTTTTTTTTTTTTTTTTAATACGTATACCTCATCTGATAAACTGGTACTCTTTCATCTTCCTCCTCCTCCTCTCCTTATTCTTCATCATTTTCCTCCTCCTCCTCCTCCTCCTCCTCCTCCTCCTCCTCCTCCCCCTCTACTTATTCTTCATCCTCCTCCACCTCCTCTCCTCCTTCTTCTTCATCTTCATCATCATCATCTCCATCTCCTTCCTTCATTTAATTATCGGTGTGTGTATTGTTCCCCTTCATCTTAAATACCCGAGTGTGTGTTGTGTTAATGGGAGGGTGTGTATGTCTGCCTAGGCCCCACCCGATCACTTCCCAGTATTCTCTCTCTCTCTCTCTCTCTCTCTCTCTCTCTCTCTCTCTCTCTCTCTCTCTCTCTCTCTCTCTCTCTCTCGCGTACCCGGAAAACACATACACACACACACACACACACACACACACGTCTAACTGTATTGCTGATTCTATACGATGGTATTTTCTGCAGAAGCTGTTTACTTTTCAGCGTTTAATCTTACCATGTGTCAGCTTACATACATACACTTCGCACTGGCTCATTGACTGGCTGGCTTTGTGGCTTGCAGGCTGAGTTACTGGCTGGTTGGTGGACTTTTGGCTTACTGGACGAAGAACTAAGTAACTCTTTGCGCTGACTTACTGAGTGGCTGGATTTTTGACTGAGTTACTGACTAAATGGTGGTCTTTCGGACTTATTGACTGAATGACTTACCAGATTAATCCAGACGCTCGGTCCTTCAGTGTATTAAGTCTTGCACGTCTGTTTCTGCCAAGGATGCATATGTCGTCCCACTGCGTCCTTATGGCAAACAAAGAGAAGTTTAGAGATTAATATACCAGTAAAAATGCAGAGGAGACTCAAAGCATGGAGGGTTTAAACAAGCGGGAGTGAGAGCGTGTGCTGCTGGTCGGTATGTGAACTTCAACTGCTGAATATGACATCAATGTAGACGTGTTAACTGCTCTGATGTGTCACCCAAACGTGCATTATCAGTCGTGATCAACATAACTTCATTATTATCTCATATTTATACGGGGTCTTTGTTTTACAACCGATTAAACCATCATGATGATTAGCTAGAGGATTTAAATTAGCTACCCTTCCTTCCTGGGGTAGTGCTCACTGTGCGAAATCGTGTTCTTACATTAAAGTTCTTCTTCTTCTTCTTCTTCTTCTTCTTCTTCTTCTTCTTCTTCTTCTTCTTCTTCTTCTTCTTCTTCTTCTTCTTTAATTGTTTAATGTATTACATTATGTTTCTTTTAATCACACACAGAGAGACAAACAGACAGACACACACACACACACACACACACACACACACACACACACACACACACACACACACACACACACACACACACACACACACACACACACTTCCACCAATCACTGGCCTCCCAACACTCCATGCAGCTCACACTAACCCCAAGCTCAGTGTCTACTAAAGAGATGGTTCATATCTGAAATATTAGCACCCCGGACCTCCGGCGGGCGCTTAGTACAGACAACATTAGTACAACGATGGAGGAACTGCAAGTTTCCAAGTTTCTGCTGTGGCTGAAGAAGCGCGACCAGCGCCTCCCTGACCGCCTGGTGGTGCAGTGCCGGGCACCAGTGTGCCCCTGCCTGGCGTGGCCCACACGCTACAAGACCCGAGGCCAGTTCAGCCTGCCTGTTGGCGCCAGGGACAACATGGGGCGCTATTCGTGTTCCCTGGCGGAGCCCCTGCGTGTGCTGCTGCCCGAGGGCTGCCTCCGCGTCAAGGTGAAGCTGCGTAAATGCTCGCACACCGTGGCCACCATGAAGACTCTCACGGGAGAGACGTTTTGCACCAGCACGCGCGCCAGCATCGGCGTGCTGTTCTACCGCGTGGGGCGGGCGAAGGGCGACGACGACGGTGAATACAACAAGAACCTGGCCGGCGCGAAAAATGGTGACGACGACACTCTGGCCAGCGAGAAATGCGACGATGACACTCTCTGGCCAGTGAAAAATGTTGCGATGAGAACCTTGCTGTCGCCAAGTGCGACGACGGCATCCTCGGCGTTCGTGCGCGGCGAATGACTTTCGACGAAAAGTACGAAGTCCTGGACGAAGAGGACTACCTGGAAGACCAGAGCACCGGTGACAGCGACAGTTCTGGCTGGAGCGAGGACCTTGCCAGCCAGGAAGACGACGACTCGCCGGGCCACATCGAATGTTTCTATCCTGAAAAGTACGAGAAGTCCTTCCTGACGGAGGAAACGGTCCGCAAGCTTGCCGCGAGGATGTACGACACGGGCTGTCTGGAATACTCCGACGCCCTGGATCACATGACGCTGCTCTTGGCGGTGGGAGGGGCGGCCGTCATGTTCCTTATCCCGTGGGCGTACCACGCGCTGCTCGGCCCCGCCGAGGAGGAGGACGAGCCGCTCATAGACCTGTGAAGCGTCACGCGAACACCTGCAGGCAACTGAGCAAATGTTCTGTGTTTATAAGTTGCGGCAAGAAGAATCCCAATACCAGGAATCTTCCGTGTGTGTGCAAAACAAACATTAAAATAAGGTTAAAACATCAGAAACTTAAGAAAAAATATAAAAGAAAGAAAATGCGTAAAAAAAAAGACATGAATAAAGGAAGATTTTTATATATTTTGTCTGTTTTCACCTTTGTTCATTACTACAACTCTCCTCTTTTTTTTCTTCTGCTGCTGTTACTACTATTACTACTACTACCACTACCTTTCTTCTTCCTCTTCTTCTTCTTCTTCTTCTTCTTCTTCTTCTTCTTCTTCTTCTTCTTCTTCTTTTTACAACAACGACAACAACATCATCATCATCATCATCATCATCATCAACAACAACAACAACAACAACAACAACAACAACAACAACAACAACAACAACAACTACTACTACTACTACTACTACTACTACTACTACTACTACTACTGCTGCTATCTTCTACTATTACTACTACTGCTACTACTACTACTACCTACTACTACTACTACTACTACTACTACTACTACTACTGTTACTATTAACGCGACATTCCCTTTTCTTTCCTTCGGTCTCCCTCCCCTCATCTCTCTCTCTCTCTCTCTCTCTCTCTCTCTCTCTCTCTCTCTCTCTCTCTCTCTCTCTCTCTCTCTCTCTCTCTCTCAGCTGACCTGCAGGGTATAGAGACCTTAAGATAAGCTCCCTTACCCTGACAGCCACACTTCTCCAATTAACGGGGGACTAACCTGGCGTGTGTTAGTGCAGGTGAGAAACAGGATAGCAGTCTCTCTCTCTCTCTCTCTCTCTCTCTCTCTCTCTCTCTCTCTCTCTCTCTCTCTCTCTCTCTCTCTCTCTCTCTCGCTCTCTCTCTCTCTCTCTCATATTAGCCCTTAACGCCAGGTGGGGGAGGAAGAGGGGTAGGAGGAAGAGGAGATGGAGGAGAAGGAGGAGGAGGAGGAAAAGGAGTGTATTGTTTTGTGGGTGTGTGAGGTAGACGGCAAGAATTAAAACATGGAGATAAGATTGGGATGGAATGTCTCTCTCTCTCTCTCTCTCTCTCTCTCTCTCTCTCTCTCTCTCTCTCTCTCTCTCTCTCTCTCTCAGTCCAGGATTTCTGTCATTCATTCATTACGTCTTGTCTCTGCTGTCTATACATATATCACCATTTCCTCCTCCTCCTCCTCCTCTTCCCTTCCTTTCCCTTATCATTCTTGTAATCATTTTTCCCCTTTCACAGTTCCCCTCCATCCTCCCATCACTCTCTTCCTTCTACGCTTCCATCACCCCCTCCATCTCTCCCAGCATCTCCATCTACCTCCTCCTCCTCCTCTTCTCTCTCGTCCTCCTTCTTCTCCTCCACAACCATTCTCCATCTGTCTTCACCACCAGGATGGAAATTGATCCAGAGAGAGAGAGAGAGAAAGAGAGAGAGAGAGAGAGTCATTGCAGGTCTGTTCAACTATTCCTCTTCTTCTTCAGTCCGCGATGCCTTTTTGAAAGTGGTGAAATTATGGGCGAGAGGGATAATGGGTGATGGGAGATGGATTGGGGGAGTAAATTAGAGAGAGAGAGAGAGAGAGAGAGAGAGAGAGAGAGAGAGAGAGAGAGAGAGAGAGAGAGAGAGAGAGAGAGAGATAATGGTGTGTCATTGAAATCACCATCAATACGAGACACACAGAGAGAGAGAGAGAGAGAGAGAGAGAGAGAGAGAGAGAGGGTGTGTGAGAGTTATTTATTTATATACGAGGCGTGATGGCTGGCCAGGTTACAATATATACTATCAGCTGGGAAGTTTCTGCACGTAGTGGTGGTGGTGGCGGTGATGGCGAGGAGTAGCGGGTGTCTCTCTCCCTCCCTCTCACCCTCCCTCCTCCTGGTGCGTGGGAGTATCGACGCACAATATCAACACAAAGACACGAAACATGTCTCAAAGTTTCGACTCACACGTATTGACGAGTTCAAGACAAGATAAACAACTTCGCCAGCCGTCAGCTACCGCCACAGCCACCGCCGCCCAGCCATCGCCACATTCGCCACCACTAGCACGCGAAACAAGTAGCCCAGCCTTGTCCAGAAGTCTTCCTGCTCTTCCTCGCCCTCTGCTACCCTCCCCACCGTCTCCTCCTCGTCCTCCGCCTCGTTATCGCCTCTATAGATCCACTAGGGAATGTATAAATAGGAAGGGAGAGGGAGTGTCTAGTGGCGATGGGCTAGAGGTGGTGTTGTAGGTCCTTTTCAGTGGCGATGTTTGGGGGACCATCAAAAGAGGCCCCGCTAGACTCGGTGACTCGTTCGTGGCTTCATTTGGGCGAGTCGATGGTTCGAATAACGCCGTGAAGCCCCGTGAAGCCTCGAGACAGACGTTTAGGGTTGTGATGCGGGGGTTTTACGAGCCACACCTGTCGCCGCGGATTACCTGCCTCCCTCATCCACTCTCCTCCACTCCCCTCCACTGCCCGCCACTGCCCTAGTCCCTGGTTCGCGCCTACTCCCTCACCCTCCTGGTTCTGCTCTCCTTCCTTCTTTTTCTTCTTTTCTTTGGTTCCTGTTCATTTTGTTTTTATTCCGATTCTTTGTGTGTGTCTTAATCGTCTTTTCCGTCTATTTGTTTGTTGTCTTTCTTTGTTTTTTTTTTTGTTTTTTTTTGTTTTATTCATTTGTAAATTTATTCTATTCCATTTTCTTATTTTCTTTCCTGGACTTCATCTTCATTCTATTTTTATTTTATTTTTTTTACACAGACTCTCTCTCTCTCTCTCTCTCTCTCTCTCTCTCTCTCTCTCTCTCTCTCTCTCTCTCTCTCTCTCTCTCTCTCTTATCACTGTTGTTGTTGTTGTTGTTGTTGTTGTTGTTGTTGTTGTTGTTATCATTGATTTATTTTCTTATTGTTATTCTTATTTTACTACCACCTTTACGACTACTACTACTACTACTACAAATGAATATAGTTTATCAAAGGTATGTCTGTAACGGTCTGGTAACGGAATGAATGTAAGGATTTGGATTCATTTAATGGAACTTTTTTCTTCACTAATATTTGTTCCCCTTGGTCAGACCTCTTCTTACATATAAATAAAAAAAAAAAAAGGCTTCTTCACTCAGGTGCCATTGGCTTTTATTCCCTTCCCACGTTCCTTCTCATCGAACACCTGTGGGGGGAACACCTGAGCTAAATAGAACACCTGTGCACTCTACACCATACACACACTTCCATAACTACACACCTACAAGATTTCTCATACTTTTCTTCTTCTTTTTCTTGTTGTTGTTGTTGTTGTTGTTCTTCAAATTCTTCTTCTTTCGATCTGTTCCGCTTTAACTCACATCTCAGGTCACTCTCCTCTGTCTTCCTGTCTTCCTTCACGTCCTTCACTGCTTCACTTTCTTGTTTTCCAGCACTCGACCTGAAATATTTACAGGAGACTCACTGTTATGTTGTCTTTTTCTTTCATACACTCCACATACTCAAGTAACACAACCTACTACTACTACTACTACTACTACTACACAGGCACGTAAGTCAGCCAGCACCCACCTCGGCTCTCAGATACGGTCCGAGTTACAAGGCGGGTATCACAATCGCTGAAACTTGAACCGCTGCTCGTCCTCTCCCGCTCATAATTCATCCTCTCGGTATCGCTGCGTCGCTCATCTATAATTGCGGTTGTCCCTCCAGAATTATCAAGGCTTCTCAAGTTATTATAGTTCTTTGAAGGGGGGCTGAGGGTGGAGCGTTGGAGGGAGTCTAGGAATGAAGAGATGTGAATGAGGATAAGTGTGCTTGTGTGTGTGTGTGTGTGTGTGTCTGTGTGTGTGTGTGTGTGTGTGCTCTCTTTGCTGCCTCGTATCATCATGTTTATGTACACAAATGTGACGTAGTTTGTGTGTGTGTGTGTGTGTGTGCGAACGTTCGAATGCATGCGTGTATGTGTACAATTATGTGTGTGTGTGTGTGTGTGTGTGTGTGTGTGTGTCCACCACCACCACCGATAATTAGAGGGAGTATTTGCTTGCCGCATCATGACCCGGAATTATGAGCAGCCTCTGTGATGGTATCTGAGGCCTTACTTACGTGTCACCTTGTGGGGATAACACGTCTGATACGCAGGGGGAGGGGGTGATCAATGTGACGTGCCGGGGGGAGGGAAGGGGAAGAGAGAGAGAGAGAGAGAGAGAGAGAGAGAGAGAGAGAGAGAGAGAGAGAGAGAGAGGGGAAGAGACAGGGTGAGATTTGATGGTAGTGGTGGTGGTGGTTGTGAGGCAGTGCTTCTATTAAAGTAGTGCATTGTAGTGGAGATGGTGGTGGTGGTGGTGGTGGAGGTAGCTGTGGTGGTGGTGGTATTTGATAAGCTTCTATTTGTGTGTGTGTGTGAGAGAGAGAGAGAGAGAGAGAGAGAGAGAGAGAGAGAGAGAGAGAGAGAGAGAGAGAGAGAGAGAGAGAGATGATATATGGCGCACGTCAGCCAGTGAAGTGCTTAATGTGGTCAAATTGAATAGTAGTTGTGGTGAGGCTAATTTGCCACCACCACCACCACCACTAAATAATCAGGTACACCAGTCCAGGAGAAGGAGGAGGAGGAAAGGAAGTTGCATTTTGAGCTTCACAAGAGAGGAAAAGTAGAGGTTAAGGGGAAGGGAATTTGACAGAAGGAAGCGAATAGAGAGAAACTGAAGGAAGAACCAATATAGGAAGTTAATTTACTAGTTAGGAATGGTTAAATGGTGAAAGGAAGCCAGAAGGTTGAGGAAGGAAATTGTGAGGAACTGTGGAGTTGGAAGTTGCCGAGGTGAGTAAAGGGAAGTTGACGGCATTGAAGAGGCGTTGTGGCAAGAGAGAGAGAGAGAGAGAGAGAGAGAGAGAGAGAGAGAGAGGGGGGAAGTTGTCATAAGTTGCAGTAGTAGTAGTAGTAGTAGTAGTAGTAGTAGTAGTAGTAGTTTTTGTTGTTGATATTGCTCTTCTTGTTTTTGGTGGTGTTGAGTGAAGGGAAAGCTTTAAGTGTTGCAGTGTGCACGGGGAGGAAATGCAGTGGTGGTGATTGGTGGTGAGTGGCGAGTGGTGATAGTGTTGTGGTAATGAGGCTGGAGGAGGTAAACTGCTCAGTGAGGTGACGAGGGATTAAAGTGAGTGAGTGTGAAGAGCGGTCATGAGGAGGGGAGGGAGAGGAAGACAGAGAAGGAAGAGAAAGACAGAGAAGGAGAAAGAGGACGAGAAAATCATAAACCCAAGAGAAGAAAGAGACTGAAATGTTAGAAAAGAGAAAGAAAGAGAGAATTACAAACATGAGTGAAGAATTGTGAAGAAGAGGAAGAGGAGATGGAAGAAGAGAAGAAGAAAAGGATTGAAAGGATAGACGATAAAAAAAAAATTATAAGAGACAGAGTTTGATAAATAGAAGCGAAAAGGAATAGAGAAGAGGAGGAGAAGTGGAGGAGGAGGAGGAGAAGGAGGAGGAGGAGGAGGAGGCGCCGCGTAAGGGCACAGGAGATATATTGGATCCTCAACTCTTATCGGGGTGAGCCTTCTGCAGCCCTAGCTCCCCCCAACCCTTCCCCCTCCCAACTCTCCTACCCCCTCCTCTTCCCTGCTCCCCTCCCCAACAGTCCTTTTCCACCCCCCACCTCGAAACACACTCAACCTCCTTGCCCCTCGCCTCTCATATCTCTCTCTCTCTCTCTCTCTCTCTCTCTCTCTCTCTCTCTCTCTCTCTCTCTCTCTCTCTCTCTCTCTCTCTCTCTCAAGCTAATCCAGTTCTCTTCCACTTCCCCATGAATAATATTTGTCACCTACACACACTCCTACACACACACACACACACACACACACACACACACACACACATATGTAAATATACTTGACTATTTTATTCATGTATGACTCATCACCCTCTTACTCAGTGAATCACTCTCTCCCTTCGTCACCACCCACCTTCTTCCTCTCAGGTTAGTCAGTCAGTCAGTCAGTCAGTCAGTCAGTTCAAGCCTTTTAATAATCCTGCCTTTTTTTTATTTCAGCTGGTCATCAAGTAGTTAATTATATTTATATCAGTCATTTCTTGTTTTTTTTTTTAGTTTAGTTATTCAATAAGTTATTCGTTTTTTTTTCCTATTTTCTTTATTTTAGTTCAGTCAGTCATATAAATGAGTCTTTTTTTTCTATTGTCTCAGTAAGTCCGTTCGTTTTAATCATTTTCTTTTAGTTTAGTTAGGCAATAAATTAGTCTTTTAGTTGCCAGTCAGTGAATTAATCGTTTTTCTTTCTTTTTTTTTCGATCATTTTGTCCATAGACTAGTCATCATTTTTTGTCAGTCAGTCAACCTGTCCTGCAACAATATATTTTCAGTTCAGTAGCAGACAATTCAGTTACTCACTCAGTACTCTAAGCGATCCTTCAGTTCAACGCTTAGTTAGTCAGTAATGTTCCTAAAGTGTTCACTGAGTCAATCTGATACTGGATAGAGAAACCGTAGAGTCAATCAGTCAGTTAGTCAGTCAGTCAATTATTCAGTCTTATCCACTAAGTAAGCCAGGCAAGTATTCATTAAGTTTAATATGATTCAGTGTATCAGTCAGTGACTCAGTCAGTCAGCCAATTAGTCAATCAGTCAATTATTCAGTATTCAGTTCTTCTAATAAATATTGTCACAACATTATTAATTCAGTTAAATTCATTTCAGTCAGTCAGTCACTCAGTCCGTCAGTCAATCCGTCAGTCAGTCATTCACTCAATCTTTCAGTCAATCCGTCAGTCAGTTAGTCACTCAGTCACTCAAACACCTCTTTAACACAATTTCGATTCGTTCACTTTCCCACTCAGTCAGTTTCCTCACTACTCAGTCAACACACTCAAAACCACTCATTTCTAAAGCAAACCAACCATACAAGCAACTCACCAGCCAGTCCGCCAGTCACATTATTCATTACGGGGCCCGGGAGCAAAGCAATTAGCCAATCAGTCAATCAGTCAGTCAGTCAGTCCAGGCGCAGACCAATCCGCCATTCAGTCACAAGGGGACCTCAGAGGGAAGGTGAACTGATAACATTTAAGTCATTACCTTGTCACTCGCTGAGGGGAGAGCAGAGGCGAGAGAGGGAAGCGAGAGGGCAGAGAGAGTAGGGTAAATTAGAATAGGAGGAAAGGGAGGAAGGGAAGGAGTAATGCTAATATTTACAGAGAAGAGAGGAGTACTCGTAGAATGCAAAAATCAAGAGAAAAGAAAGAAGTAACAAAGAAAGGAAGAAAAAAGAAAAAGCCAAAATAGTAGAAAAAATATATTTACAAAACGGAATGGTAAATACTTGAAGAAACCCTAAAAAAAAAAATCATAAAGAAATTTAATACCATAATGAAAACGTTGAAATATTGAAATCGATGAGACGACAAGAAATATCAAGGAAATTGAAAAATAATTCATAACATACGCTAAGTAATTTAATACGAGAACATATAATAGAATGTAATGTGATTCAAAATGGCATAGTTATTATTTGTAATGAAAACGTGTAGAGCAGAAGTGAGTGGGTGGAGATGGTGGTGGTGGTGGTAGTGGCGGTCGAGAAAGAGAACGGAATAGCAGCAGGGGGAGAATCTTGTGGTTACTCCCTGCTGTGGACTGTCACCATAACCACACCCTCACCACACTCTCACCACACCTGGCCATCCACTCTTGTCTTCCAGTGTTAGTAGACTCTTCCCGTCTTTTTGTCCCCTGATATAGCCAGCCTCTCTTAGTCACAGCAGGGGTAGATCCTTTTAAATATTGAGCTCCTCTTTGTCCTTGCAATAGTAAATATGTTCTTTATATTCATTTCTTCTTTCTTGTGTCATTTCAAATATCGAACATGTCTTTGTCCTTGCAGTAATATTTGTTCTGTTTACTTGATGTGATTTAAAATATTCAACCTCTTCCTGTTCTTGCAATGGTGAATCTTCTTCCTCTACTTCTTTAGTGTGTCCGTTCAAATATTCAGTCTATGTACATGCACTTCTTTCTTCTGTCCTTTCAGGTACCAATTCTTTCTTCCTTCCTGCAAATGTAGATATGTTCTGTCCGTTTCTCTCCTGTGCCCTCTCAAGTACCCAACCTCTCTTTGTCTCTGCGTACCTCACCCTCTCTCATCTACCTACCAAGTCAACATCATTCCTTAAACAGCCCACTTATTTCCTCCCCGTCTCTTCTCAAGTACTCAGCCTCTATTTGTACGATAGATATCCACTTTCTATACCTTGTGTTCATATCCCTTACTCACCCTCCCTCATCTGCCTACCACGTCAACACACCCCGTCAGCACCCCATCTGTTTACTTCATTCCACATTACCACTTGTCCTCTCGCCCTGCCTCCCACACTCCCGCTTCTCTCTCCACCTGTATCCCCGCCACCTGACGCCCCCATCACCCGCTTGAGGATCTTAACTGAAGGGAAGTGAACCTGTACTTTACGGCTCAATGTGAGAGAGTAAAAGATTGTATCAAGGGGACATAAAAGATTGAAGCCAAGTACGTCTTTATGGAGGAGAAGGAGGAGGGGAAGGGGGATTGTGGGTACGGATGGATTAGTGAGGAGTTAAAAGTGAATGTTTAAAGTAGTGGTTTGCATTTTATACATTCACTAAAACTTCACTGTTGCGATGTGATTATTCATCTCTCTCTCTCTCTCTCTCTCTCTCTCTCTCTCTCTCTCTCTCTCTCTCTCTCTCTCTCTCTCTCTCTCTCTCTCTCAGGTAAAGTTGGAAAATAGGAGGAATAGGATGAGATGAAAAACAAATCCTGCTCTGGCTGTCCTTCACACACACACACACACACACACACACACACACACACACACACACACACACACATATGGCGCTCTTACATACATGGGTATCATTGAAATCACCATTGTGAGAGAGAGAGAGAGAGAGAGAGAGAGAGAGAGAGAGAGAGAGAGAGAGAGAGAGAGAGAGAGAGAGAGAGAGACTGACACCACCATCACCACTGCTTTTCTTGTACCTCTCCATTCTTCTTTCCTCTCCTCCATCACATTTACCCCCTCCTCCTCCTCCTCCTCCTTCTCCTCCTCCTTCTCCTCCTCCTTCTTCTCCTCCTCCTCCTCCTCCTTCTCCTTCTCCTTCTCCTTCTCCTCCTCCTCCTCCTCCTCCTCCTCCTCCTCCTCCTCCTCCTCCTCCTCCTCCTCCTCTGGCCTTGTCTCTTCGTGATACCCGAGTCTGGATATCGATGTTATCCGCCTAAACGACTCATGATCAGCAGCAACACACACACACACACACACACACACACACACACACACACACACACACACACACACACACACACACACACACACACACACACACACACACACACACACACACACACACACACACACACATGGAGGAGGTGAAGCGGGTCGTGTTAAGACATCTGTGCTTGTAATTTTTTTTTCTTTTTTTTTTCATTCATTCACTTGTTATTTCAATTGTTCTTCCTGTTCTTCCCCTCTGTAACCGTTATCCAGTCAGGTGCTCACTCTCTCACTCTTACTTTCAATCAATCTTTTTTTTTTCTTTCCTCTCCTCTCATAAATAGTTTTAGTAGTCTTGGTAGTGTTTTTGTAGTTTAAGTAATGTTGGGATCAGCTCAGCGGGGTGATGCGGACTAAGTAACAATAACCCATTAATGTTAAACCTCCTGGCGCTTACAGACACAAAACAAACACAATAAAGAAAGGTATTGATTGATTGGATAAATTAATACATTGTGAATACAGTGGTAGGTGAATGGAATGGACTCAGTAATCAGGTTGTTAGTGTTGAGTCATTAGGGAGCTTTAAAAGAAGATTAAACAAATTTATGGATAGGGATGACAGGTGGAAATAGGTAGGTGTGTTGCATACAGGGAGTGCCACGTGTAGGCCTGATGGCTTCTTGCAGCTTCCTTAATTTCTTTATGTTCTTAAGAGAAAGGTTCTGGTCAAGGGCTACAAAAAGACAGATAAAAAAAAAGAGCTATTGAAGATGCCAGTCCCCAAAGAGTAGAGTCTAAAGGATTATCCAAATTTAGAGAAGTGTTGAATTCATGTCCATTTCCTGTTGAATTCATGTCTTCCAATGGGGTAGAAATGTATATATATGGATCGATGAAATGTTTTATATGAAGAGCTCTGAAAAGGCAAAAAAAAAAAAAAAAAAATAAAATAAAAAAGAAATAAATAAAAAACTGGGCATATATAAATTAAAATAGTTGTCAGATGCTGTTTTTTTTTTTTTCTATAATATCTTGTAAAAATTGTCATTACTTCGAACAACAGCACCCAATATAGTAAGTAATTAAGTACAACACTGTGCATAAGTACTGTTGTAATGTACGTGCTTCTGCTGTACACTGTGAAAGAAAGAACACGATGTAAGAAAATATACATGAAGAAGAAATATGATTCATTCTTGTCACGGAATTAGAGCGAGTGTTTCTCTCTCTCTCTCTCTCTCTCTCTCTCTCTCTCTCTCTCTCTCTCTCTCTCTCTCTCTCTCTCTCTCTCTCTCTCTCTCGTCTGCTGGTTAACGATAGGCGAGATTTGTTTTGCTTGTGTGTGTGTGTGTGTGTGTGTGTGTTAGTGATATGCATTGTGTTGTTAAGTGTTTCGTTACCAGAAGGGGAGAAGGGAAAGATGCAAAGGAGGGTGGAGGTGAAGGTAGAGATGTGAGGTTATCATTTCAAGGGAGAGGCGAGAGAGTTAGCTTCTCTCTCTCTCTCTCTCTCTCTCTCTCTCTCTCTCTCTCTCTCTCTCTCTCTCTCTCTCTCTCTCTCTCTCCAAGGGCAAATTGATCATCTGGCAGTTACTGATTTTGACCTTTTGACCCCTCATGTCCCCTCCCTTCCTCTCCCCTCCCCTCTCACCCTCCTTCCCCTCCATTCCCTTCACTTCCCTTCCCCATCCCATCCATCTCCTCCCTTCC
Source organism: Scylla paramamosain (assembly GCF_035594125.1). Classification (NCBI taxonomy): domain Eukaryota; kingdom Metazoa; phylum Arthropoda; class Malacostraca; order Decapoda; family Portunidae; genus Scylla; species Scylla paramamosain. The sequence continues at coordinate 21,357,481 of NC_087160.1, forward strand.
CTCTCTCCCTCAGCAACCTTTGGAGGTGAAAGGTTAGCTACCCCTCCCACCCTTCCCTTCTCTCCCACTCCCCCTCCTTTCCCTCTCTCTCTCTCTCTCTCTCTCTCTCTCTCTCTCTCTCTCTCTCTCTCTCTCTCTCTCTCTCTCTCTCTCTCTCTCTCTCTCTCTCCGTCTGCCTCCCTTCCTGTCTATTCGCTTCTCTAATGCTCAAGACGGCTTATGATGACGATGATTCTTACTGCCTGATATTATCCTCTCTCTCTCTCTCTCTCTCTCTCTCTCTCTCTCTCTCTCTCTCTCTCTCTCTCTCTCTCTCTCTCTCTCTCTCTCTCTCTCTCTCTGTGTGTGTGTGTGTGTGTGTGTGTGTGTGTGTGTGTGTGTGTGGTTGGATTATTTACTTATTTTTCCCCTTCCTCTTCTCATTTTTCCTTCTTTCTTTCTTTCTTCCTTTTTTTTTCCTTTTGTTTTTCTTCACCCACACCTCAAATTCTTTTCCTCTCTCTCTCTCTCTCTCTCTCTCTCTCTCTCTCTCTCTCTCTCTCTCTCTCTCTCTCTCTCTCTCTCTCTCTCTCTCTTTCTTTCTCTCTTTGCTCCCTATCTTTAAACTCATTTTTATTCACTGCTTTTGCTTCCCCTTCATCGTTTCTATTTTCAACTCTTGTATCTTTCATCTCTCTCTCTCTCTCTCTCTCTCTCTCTCTCTCTCTCTCTCTCTCTCTCTCTCTCTCTCTCTCTCTCTCTCACCTTTCATCTCCTCTGCCATCTTCCCTCGTTCCTTCTTCCTATCTTCTCTCCCTCCCTCCCTCCCTCCCTTCAAGTCTGGGGAGGAGGAGGAGGAGGAAGAGGGGGAGGAGAGAATGCAGATTTAGGAGGGGAGAGAGGGGAAAAAGAAGATTAGAGGGGGGAGGAAAATAGTGTTGTAGGTAGACGAAGGGGGGATGTTTGGGTCAGTATTAAGGAAGAGGAAAAGTGAGTCAGGGGAAAGGGATAAGGAGAAGAAGAAAGGAAGGGAAGGGGGATTAGAAAGAGGGGAGAGAATTATGCTGTAAGGGGAGGAAAGGAAAGATGTTCAGGTCAGCAATAAGGAAGGGGAAAGTAAGCAAGAGGAATACATGCGGAAGAAGGGAAAGAAAGAGGGGAAGAACGGAAAGGGGAAGAGGAGGATAGAAGATGAGAAGATAGAAGAAAGAAGGAGAGATTACTGAGTTCATAACAAGGAAAGGGGAAATGGGTGAAGGGAAATGCATGGAGAAGAGGAAAAAGGAGGGGAAAATGAAAGGGGAACAGAGGAAAAAAGTGCTGATGCATTAAGGGAAAGAAGAGGTGTCTAGGTCAGTAATAAGGAAGGGGAAAGCGAGTAATGGGAGTGTATGGGGAAGAGAGGGGAAGGTGAGAGGGAAATCAGAGGGCAGGGGGGGGTCAAGTTGATGGCCCCTGGCCCGTCATCCGTCAGCATGGCACCTCCCCTGGCACTTGGCACTCACTGTAACGAGAGGGGCACGCCTGTCATCCGGGTATCTCTCTCTCTCTCTCTCTCTCTCTCTCTCTCTCTCTCTCTCTCTCTCTCTCTCTCTCTCTCTCTCTCTTTCTGTATGGGAAGATGAAAAATAAAAGAGAAGAAAAGAAAGTTAGGAATGGTAGGTGTCCTCCTCCTCCTCCTCCTCCTCCTCCTCCTCCTCCTCTTCTTCTTCCTGTTTTTTGTTCATTATTTCATATTACGTATCCTCTCCACCTGACAGCTGTGTGAGAGAGAGAGAGAGAGAGAGAGAGAGAGAGAGAGAGAGAGAGAGAGAGAGAGAGAGAGAGAGAGAGAGAGAGAGAGAGAGAGTCGCCTTATCTATGTTATTACAGTTCACATTCTTCGTAAGGGGTATTTGCTTCTTTTTCCCTCTACTTTTCTTTTTTTCTTTTCATTTTCCTTTTATATTCACTAGATTGAAGGAAACGAAAGAAAATCACGAGGCGTAGATTTTGGCGACTCTCTCTCTCTCTCTCTCTCTCTCTCTCTCTCTCTCTCTCTCTCTCTCTCTCTCTCTCTCTCTCTCTCTCTCTCTCTCTCTCTCTCTCTCTCTCTCTCTCTCTACCTAACCTAATCTCCTATTTAACTATTTATCCTACTTCATTTTCTTCCTTTCACTTCTTATTCTTCAGTTTTCTTTCTTTATTTTCTCCATTTATATACTTTATTTTCTTCTTCTTTCACTGTTTTTTTTTTTTTATCTTCGTCACTTCTTAATCACGCCTTTCGGAATAATATCAATACAAGTAACTTTCTTCTCGTGTGGTTGTGTTATTCATGTTCACCTTTTACTTACAAGAGGGAGCCGAGTGACTTGTAGACGAGAAAAGAACTCCGGCACTTGTGGTTATAACTGATATTCGATACTCAGTCCACTATTGCAACTATGTGCGTGGTTGAATTGTTATCGCAATACTAGAGACACTTGTAAGTCGTATCATTTTTTTTTTCATTTTTTATTTATTTATTTATTTATTTATTTTTTTTGAGGTAAATGAGCACACCTCTCTTTCCTTCTTTTAATCCTTCTTCCTTTTTTTTATTAGCTTCCTTCTTCCTTTCTTTCTTTCCTTTTCTTCTACTTTTTATTCATTTTGTGTATCCTCGTGCTACTCTCCTTCACATGTATAGAAGAGAGAGAGAGAGAGAGAGAGAGAGAGAGAGAGAGAGAGAGAGAGAGAGAGAGAGAGAGAGAGAGAGAGAGAGGCAAAAAAAAACTATCAGAGCAAAGGGGAGAAAACATACGAAAAATCAAGGCTCTTCTCAAAATACCCAAATGCTACTGAAACACGTGGCTAGATTTATTATAGCAGCGCCTTTAAATCCGATCTTATTATTATTATTATTATTATTATTCCCGCTGCTTGTTTGGCCCTTTTGTTTATACGTGCAATGCGGACATACGTAAGTAATGAGAATAAAAGAGGAGGTAGATGGAAGAAAGAGATACAGTGACGAGGATGAAGAAGGAAAAAAAAAAGAAGAGGGGTATAGCTATTTTGTTTATGAAGTAACGCGATGCTGCTCTTTTGAAGACACGAAGCCACGGGAGGGTGAAAGAAGATAGAGGAAGATGGATTGTCGAATTGTCTTAGCTCTGTGTGTGTGGAGAGAGAGAGAGAGAGGGAGAGAGAGAGAGAGAGAGAGAGAGAGAGAGAGAGAGAGGGAGAGGAGGGGAGCGAAAGAACAATGTCACCTCCTTTCCACTTGGCGTTTCAATCACTCCCATCTTACTCCCCGTGTCTAATTCTCGCCACACTTCCCCGCCTCTGCCTCTCCTTTGCAGCTTCCGCGTCATTGCCCAGGCACGGCGGCGTCTCGCGGGCACAGGTGGCGCGGCGTCTGGGTCCAGGTGGTGTCATAACTGATTAGAGTCTTGATGCAAATGTGGAAATGTGGGGAGTGAGATGTCGTCAGTAATACTCTTTAGTGCAGGGATGATAAGACAGAGGCTCTTCATTCACGTCTTCCTTTAACTCGGAGCTTCGTGGGGCTGTTAGTTATTAATCAGAATGCAGTCAGTAGAGGTATAATTTTAGTAGATGGGTAACTGAAGGTGATTGCGAACTCTTACATTACAAATTATATCATCTTCATCTTCTTTGCACCAGATCGTTGTTCTTGATGGGTCGCCTCCACCTGTCTCTCCCACCTCCCATGTTAGTAGTCATTTCATTTTCTCTCATATCCGCGTTGTCTTGGTGTCCTCCTTTCCTTCTTCCCTGTCCTATATTCAGTGTGATTCTCTCGTCGCCTCCTCCATTGCTCATGAAGTGCACGAAGTTACAGAATGCACCACTGATTTGATGTGCTCCTGTAGCAATACGCGAAATAAAAACTAAATCCGTCGTACCGAAGAAGTTGAAGTCAATTTCCATTAGTCTGAGAAATACAGCGTGTTGATAGCGCTTGAAGTTACAAAATGCATCATAAACTTAATTCAATCCTCTGGTAATACAAAGAAATATAAATTAAACTAACACCGTGCGAATGAAAGGAGTTAAGTTAATCTCAATCAGTCTTGATGCAGAAATACAGTTTGGTAGCAGAGCACAAAATTATGTTATACACCATCAAATTAATACAACTCTAGCAATACACTGAATAAAAAATAAACTAACCCCGAGGGTAATAAAGTTGAAATCAATCCCACTCAGTTTTTGACGGAAATACAACTTGGTAGCAGAGGCCGAAATACATCAATTAACTTTATACAACCCTCTAGTAATACATTAAACAAAAACTTAACTAAACTCGAGACACTGAAGAAGCTAAAATCAATCTCGATCATTCTTGACGCAGAGGAATACAACTTGGTAGCAGTGCACGAAATCATAAAATACATCCCTAAAACTTTACATAATCCTCCACCAACAGCCACCAATAGAAGCTAACCTAACGCCGCTGTAATGAAGAAGTTACGGAGAATAAA
>NC_087160.1:21364431-21374431 GCF_035594125.1 Scylla paramamosain
TTGTCAGTTTGTAATATTTTTTTACCCTCGTCACCTTTAGTTAGTCTGATACACAAATACGCAAGCAAACAGGAGTCTTGACCTTTCTATTATTAAAGCTTCATGTATTACTGCTACTACTACTACTACTACTACTACTACTACTACTTTGCTTTCTCATCAGTCTGTAATCCCTTTATGCACCTCGTTATCTTTATCCTTTAGTCACTGAGACACACACAAACACTCCTAACAAGCAAATGTTTAGATGTTTCTGTCTGGCGTGTGTCTAAACTCTATGTACTTCTAATACTGCTTTCCTTTCCCTCAGTCTGATCCGTTCATGCCTCTCCTTATCTTTATCCTTTAACCACCGAGGCACACACAAACACTCCCAGCAAGCATGTGTTTTGATCTTTCTATCTGTTATGTGTCTTAATTTCATGTATACTACTACGTGCTACTATTTTTCCTCCCTTCAGTTTCTTGTCCTCTCGTCTCTCACACACAAACACTCTTAGCTGGCACGTCTTTTGATCTTTTTTTATTATTTGTCCAAACTTAAAGTACTTTCCTCTTCCTCGGTCTAATCCTCTCGTCTCTCGCCGCCTTCAGCCACTGAGACATACACACAAAACACTCCTAATAAGCATTTAACACTTCAGTACCTCTCAAAACACACCTAATCGCAGTGCTAGACTTGACAGTATTATTTAAGCATCCTAAACATCCTTCTCTTAACTCTTCTCTCTGGATGGCATACGTGACTTTTAAAAGACCCGGGTTAAGACAGCTAGTGGTGGCTTCTTCTGTGTGTGATCTCACCCCCGCCATATCTACCCCCCGGACGTGTCTTCTATCGTTCTGCCATGATTGAGGATGCGTCATAGGTCATCTTTGTATAAACTTGTAGGCATTTCCTCTCCCATAGTGGTTTTATCCTATGTAAAGACTATCAGAAGCTGCACTCTGGTGTTTTGTAACGCATTCTTCTATTCTTATCGCTCGTTGTGATTTTCAAAGACCACAGGGACGATTAATCAAGTTCCCATGGTTTTTTTGTCACTGATGATTTGGAATACTTAAACTGTCATTGGAATTGTGAATGTGCAATTGAAAGAAATCCTGACCACTTCCTTCCACGACGAGCCTTCCACGAGATTCTGTTGACGATTAGAAGAGACAAGGTGACGAAACGCTGGAGTGAGGACCGTAGGAGTGTAGGGCGGGATGTGGCGGTGTAGAGTGGCCATTCTAGTGCTTCCTATCGTCCGCCGCAGTGTAGTCTGTGCTTTATCAGCTGCAGGGTGCCCTCGTGTTGCGCAAGACTGGATGGTGGATTGACCTGTATTGTCGCTGGGGTGTTATATATATAATACGTACATAAATTTACACGTGAGTTGTTGTTATTGTTGTTGTTGTCTGTTGTTGTTGCTATTATTATTGTTGCTACGTTTTATGTAAGAGGGGCACTGGCTGGTGGCAACAAAAATTATGTAAAAAAAAAAGGCCCGCTGAGGTGCCAGTCCCTACTACTACTACTACTACTACTACTACCTCTACCACCACAACTACTACTACTTTGATACTTTATCTAGATTGTAACTCAAAAAAAAAAAAAGTGTCGTTGTTCAGTTTAATAAGAAAGATGGCTGGAAATATATTATACTCCAATACTTACATTAATTTACGTGTATATACATGTATACATAGACTACCATCAGTTAACCCCATGAGAAGCTGTCTGTATAATTTATGTTCGTACTAAAACTCCACTACTACTACGATTACTACTACTACTACTACTACTACTACTACTACTACTATTATTATAACTATGTATGCCTGTTGTCTTAGCATATTTTATTGTTACAACTATTTTTATTTTTTGGTTCTTTATTTCGCTAATATACCTACTTTTTTTTTTTGTGGTATGTTGTCAATGTCTTCTTTCAGTTGTCTGCTTCTCAAGCTGAAAGTTGAATTGTTGTTGCTGTTGTTGTTGTTGTTGTTGTTGTTGTTGTTGTTGTTGTTGTTCATCACCTTTTCTTCTTCTTCGTTGGCGTCGTCGTCCTCACCTTATTGTCATTATTATTATTATTATTATTATTATTATTATTATTATTATCAGTATTATTATTATTACCATTAATATTATTGCAAGGGCGACACGAGACATTGCAGCAGTAGTGATCAGCGGGGTACAGGTGTTGGTGTCCTTACCTGGCCAAAGGACAAGGCCATACTTGTGTCCGCCTCGCCCCACTGGAGGGAAACTGACACCTCCACCTAACGCCCTCCATCTTTATCTTCCTCCACCTCACCCTACCTCCACCTACCTCCACCCTACCCTACTCGTGCCTCCACCTACCTCTACCTTAAGCCACCCACGTACCTCTGCCAGACTCCCTCCACTATACTCACCTCCACCTACCTGTCTCCATCTCCACCTGCATCCCGCTCCACACATGTTCAAACGTCACGCCCACTTCCACCTGTAACATTATGGTCTGCGTAACATTACTTAGCTTCCAACTTCATTCACTTCCACCTCTGTGCTATGAATTTATGGAGGTCTTACTTACGTCGTGAAGGAGGAGGAGGAGGAGGAATTAAAGAAAAAAATCAAAATACTAGAACCCAAATGTACTCCACACATACACAACACACACACACACACACACACACACACACACACACACACACACACACACACACACACACACACACACACACACACACATTCATCTCTGTACTACAAGTAAACAGTTAATATATAGACAATCGCTAACTCACAGACATTATTCACAGATTTCTTTTTGTTTCACCTCCACGCTGAAATGAAAAAGTGGAACGGTGACCTCGACAATGACACAAACGAGACACTCCACTTGCCTCTCATTGAAATAAGAAACTAGGTATTGATTGTCACTCCTGAAATTAAAACACACACACACACACACACACACACACACACACACACACACACACACACACACACACACACACACACACACACACACACACACAAAGAGACAGACACACAGACAATAAACACATTAAAAATACATCCTTAAACAGATACCAGAACAATAAACAGCGTGGAAACAAACATACAAACCAATAAATATAGAATGACACCAACTCCTCTGACAACAACAACAACAACAACAACAACAACGAAAATACAAGTGATAAGAAAGAGGGAAATGGATACTCCTGCTCATTTTCTCTCTAAGCTACCAAGTAAACAGACGGACACACACACATACACACACAAGCAAGCAAGCAAGCGAGGGAGGGGAGAGAGGGAGAGAAAGAAGAGCGAAGGCAAATGTGATTTCTGAACACGTGTATTATAATCTTATCCAGCGCCCCGATAAGTGTTCACAGCTTGTCTATGTGTATATTATTATTGTATCGCTTCTTGTCCCGTATTGTTTCGATCACATCATTTATACTTTTTTAGTTTTATTTGGTGAGATTTATTGTTGGTATTCTTGTTTTTTGTTTTGTTTTTCTCCCTTTTTATGGTCTTTGTTTATGTTCCCAGTTGTGTTTTGTTTATCTTTTTTTTTTCTATTTGGTGTTTATTGCTTATCTTTATTCCTCCTCCTCCTCCTCTTCTTCTTCTTCCTCCTCCTCCTCCTTCTCCTCCTCCTCCTCCTCCTCCTTATGAATCATACCAACAAGAACAACAATAAAAGACTCATTGCACTAATAATAACAACAAAAGTCACGTAGGCAAGCCAGCTACGAAACACGCACACACACACACACACACACACACACACACACACACACACACACACACACACACACACACACACACACACACACACATGACTCCTCTTCATCGATGCGTCATCACCACCGTCACCACCACAGATTCATAAGCATCAGTAGTATTAACAACAACCTTATCTTAAATAGTAGTAGTCGTAGTAGCAGTAGTAGTAGTAGTAGTAGTAGTAGTAGTAGTAGTAGTAGTGGCAACAGCAACAGCAATAGACGTAGTGAGGTAACGGTAATTATATTAGCAACAACAAGAACAACACACTATGATATAAGTAACAGTAGTAGGCTAAGTTAGGTAGTAGTAGTAGTAGTAGTAGTAGTAGTAAGTAGTAGTTGCAGTAATAATAGCAACAGCAATAGTAAAAGGAGCAGCATGAAGCGCAGTAGTAGCAGTAGTAGTAGTAGCAAGCAGCAGTAGCAAGTGGTAGTAGTAGATGCACCGGTAGAAGGCGCAGGAGCAGGAGCATCAGCAGCACTATCACAATCAGGCGGGGGCTTCATCACGGGGCATCAGATACTCCTTACTTCCTTTGAGTGTGAGGGGAATAAGATTTACATCACCATTAACATCAGAGCCCATTAAAACACGAGAGGGGGATGGAAAACCATTAATTACTCGCTAGATAAGAAGATCAGCTGATAGGGAGGACGGCGGGAGGCTGGCCTGGCTGGCTGTGTTGGGTTATGTGTTGTGTGTGTGTGTGTGTCGTGGAGATATAATGAAGCCACAGTTCGTAAAGACAGGATAAATTGAAGCTTGAATCGCATTTGTTATTGTTTATTAAATGATTAACTAATAGACGTTTTTTTTTTTTTCAATAATCACTTGTACAACTATTTTAGACACTTATGGTTGTACTTGTCTCTTAAATATTTACGTAGCTAAGAAATGCGTTAGACCAACCTTCTGTTCTCTCCGTCTTTGTAGTACAGTCTCTCAAATAAGTTTTGTAGCTTAGATAAAACTAACCTATAATCTTTTTTTTTTTTTACCTGTCCATGCAGACACTTATATTAACAGTGCTTCTTAATGTTGACAAAAGTAATGATCATCGCGGTAAAAAAAAAAAAAAAGAAAATAAGGATGGAACAAGTTAACAAAAGACAACTATCACAGTAAAACAAGATCAAGAATGAAAGAAGAAAAATCATAGTATCTCCTTGCACATCAATAGCAGCGAGAACAAACACATTTCTGCAAGAGCGAGTGTGAAGACAAGCACGTCCCATCAAGTGTGTGAGGCTCCTGTGCTCCCGCTGCTGTGATGAAACCCTAGCCAGTATTCTTAAACACTTCATTGCTGTCTCCGTCTTTCTATCAGGCGATGGTGGAAGCTATAGCGGGTTTTCAGAAGGGCTATTCCGTAAATCTAGTGATAGTTTAATAAGGATTCTGCTTTCTAAAGTTTTTTTCCCGTGATTTTAACAGTAGTTTAGCAAGGATGACGCATTCTAAAGGGGGGTTTCCGTGATTCTTGTGACAATTTAGTGCTCTAGTGAAAGCTGTAGATGTTTCCAAAGGGGATTTTCATGATTGTAGTGACAGTTTAGTAAGGATGTGCATTCCAAACGGGTTTTCATGATTCTTTTTGTTTAGTGCTCTAGTAGAAGTTGCAAGGGTTTCCAAAGAATTTACCGTGAATTTCCTGATATTTTGATAACGATTTTGCAGTCTGAAAGGGGTTTTCGTGATTCTAGTAATGGCTTAGTAAGTACTCAGCATCAACAACAAGCAGATCACCCATGAGAACTTTATTAATTATCTGTGTGACCTTTAAAATATGATCGTAATGACGGGAAGGAAGAGTTTAATTAAGAATACAGGCTTTTGTTTCTTCGCCTTGTCTTTGTGGGATTCTTATCGGAAACGGAAATGTGTAATGTGACAAAGATAAGGATCAAGTAATTTTGAAAAAGTTGAAGAAAATGAAAAAGTATGAAGAGATAGTAAAAAAATAAACAGAGTATCATTTCAATGAGAAAACTATAGGTGTGTGTGTGTGTGTGTGTGTGTGTGTGTGTGTGTGCGTTACGGTCACCTTGGGCACGTAACCAGCAGACGTGGACAAGTAGAAGAGAGAAAAAATGTGTTATGTAAGAGATGACTCTCCTCCTAAATTCGTGGGATTACAAGGCGAAATAAAATGTAAGGCTATGGTTGAGCATTAAGGAGAAGTAAAAGATAAATCAATGAAGATAACGGAAAAGAGAAAAGGAAAATTAAAAAAAGTAAAATCATAATTATCTTTAGTCTTATTCACTTAATATTCAGTTCATCATATTAGTTTCCTTTATCATCTTGCATTTTTGTCTCTTCTTCTTCTTTGTACCCGTTCGCTTTTTTTTTTACGAATGAAGGACTCCCGACAAATGCTCAAAGTGAAAAAAGAAAGAAGAAAAAAGAACCTCACGTAATTTCTGCTCCCTACTTTTCAAAGAAGGAAAACGTGAAATGGGAAAACGTATACATCCAGATATTATTAATTCATTCATTCATCCGTGTTCCCTCCAATTTTTTTCCCCCCTCTTCTCTTCCCCTCCATCCCTGTTGTCGTCTCTCCCTTATCTTCTTTTTTTTATCTTCTCTTATCCCTCCCTCCTTTTCAGTTTCTCTTCACCGTTCTGTTATTTCCTCGTTTTATCGTTTCTTTTCCTGCCGTGTTTTTCTTTTCATTTTTATATTTCTTCGGTATCTCCTGTGATATACGTACATTTTTTTTTTTTTTTGCATGTTCCTTTTATCTCCTTTTTTTTTCTCTCTATCTTATATTTTGTACCGATGTATATTGTTGTCATTTTATTCAACATCATTATCTGCACGATTTTCTGTTTCACGAATAGTTTCACTTCTCTTCCTCCTCATCCACTGCCTCCTCCTCTTCCTCCTCCTCCTCCTCCTCCTCCTCCTCCTCCTCCTCCTCCTCATCCTCATCCTGCTCATCATCATCATCACTATAATAATTTTCATCATCCGTTGCAGAAGCTTTTCCCTATCTATTCCTTATATACGCAAGGGGGAGGAAAGGAAAGCAGGGAGGGAGGGAGATGCGAGGGCAGGGAGAATAATTACTGGAGGTGAGATGGAGGGAGGGAGGGAGAGAGGGGAGATGCTATCGCTCCCTCCCTTACTGGCCTATCTCCTCCTCACACTCCCAGCCATTCCCTGTTTGCCCAGCACGGAGGGAAGGGAGAGAGAGAGAGGGAGAGGGAGAGGGAGGGAATCAGGGTAAGAGTTGATTAAGGATTTTGATGAGTAGTCGTAAGCGTGAGAGTTGACGTGGCTGTATGAAACGTTATTATTATTATTATCGTTATTATCGCTATTATTATCATCGGGCGGGAGGCTGGTTGATGTTGCGAAAAATTACGGAAAATGATCGTTCAGTTTATCACTCCTGAAGTGAAAATACAGACAAAGGTTTCTATATCAGTTTAATTTCCGATGTGTTCTGATTCTCCTCTTTCAACGCAGTAGTAGTAGTAGTAGTAGTAGTAGAAGTAGCAGTAGGAGGAGGGGAAGGAGAAGGAGAAGTAGTATTAGTATTATTAGTAGTATTAGTATTAGTAGTAGAAGCAATAGTAGTAGAAGGAGGAGGAGGAGTAGAAGTTGTAGTAGTAGAAATAGCAAAGTAGTAGTAGTAGTAGTTGCAGTAGCAGTAATAGTAGTAGTAGTAGGAGGAGGAGGAGGGGAATACAAAGGAATACAATTGATTATTCTACACTAACTATTAGTGGAAGAGACAGGATAGCACAGAAGAAGGCTCCTTCCCTCCTTCATTTCCCTCCAGCCGAAGCTGGCCGGAAAAAGGAAATGGTACCATGTTGCATAGAAAAACAACATGGAATTTGAGAGGAAAGGAAGAGAGATGAAGTCTGCTTCTGCTACATACAATCCTAATATTTTAAAGAAGAGGCGCTTCCTCTTCTTTAAAATTTTAATTCACTGAGGTACATTTAACTAGATGACTAAAGTGATGGGTGCGTTGCTCTGTAAGGACTCGAGGAAAAGGAGGAGCAGACGGAGGAGCAGGAGGAAAAGCAAAAACAGAGTGTTCCAGGTTTACCAGTGAAAGGGGTGACGGAGTGAAGGTACTGGTTAACTGTTGTGAGGTGGACAGAATACAAGTGTAGTAATTAATAATGTGCCAGATGTACGCAGGTCCTACTGACTTACTGTAGCTTCCTTTATGTTCTTACGCTCTTTTCTTCCAATGTCTTACTGTCACCAGAATATGCAATTAGAAGAATGGATTCCTTATTCATGAAAGCATCATTTATTTATTCATTTTATTTTTTTAGCTATTGTTATTCTTTTTTACTTTTATGGTAGTGCATGGTTATGAAGGATTATCATTTATCCTTTACCCTCAACTCTCTCTCTCTCTCTCTCTCTCTCTCTCTCTCTCTCTCTCTCTCTCTCTCTCTCTCTCTCTCTCTCTCTCTCTCTCTCTCTCTGCCTCACCTCGCCTTGCCACAGCCAGGCATCGAGGGCCATGAATGAGGAGCTGAGTGGCCTCATTGCTCTGTCTCCCTGCCTGCGATGGGAGGCGACTGGCAACGAGCAAGATGCATTTTTGAGTAAATTTAGCCGTGGGTCACTCATTGCCGTGACGATGTAGGTGTTCTTGGAGGTTGCGGGAGTTCTTATGCTTTCTCCTCCTGGTCTGGCTATATTTGGAGCACCGCTGCGTCCTGGTGTAAGCGATGGCAGACTCTTGGGTGGCCCTTAGAAACTATAGCGAGTATTTTGGAGTGTTGTTTAGTGGGATACGAGGTGGCTTTGAGTAACACTATAGAAGGGAAGGTATATGTGGGGAGGAGTGATTGTGGTATAGGGCAGGACAGGAGGAAGGCTTAAGAAGGGCTTGATGGGGTACTAAAGGGAGGGCTTGAGAGAAAACTGTCGGAGGAAGATATGTATGACCGGGCCTGCTGGAGGAGAGTTGACAGAAACGTCGACTCTTTATAAATGTGGGAAAAGATGTCGAGAGAAACATGTAGGAAAAGGTGTATGACAAAAGTTTTACCACTACTACTACTACTACTACTACTAATAATAATAATAATAATAATAATAATAATAAATAATAATAATGATAATAATAATAATGACAATGACAAATAAAGATATAACTCCACATCCATGAAATAATCCAAGAACTACGAAGAATAATGACATACACACTTGTTATCAAAAGATTTATAACACGAGTATAAGGAAACAGGAAGCCTTGGCGAGATTTCAAAAAACCTTAATCATATTTCCGTTGAACTGATGATACTGTGCTGTTGTCTAATTAATTCAACTGTCATCAATAACGTCTACTTGTTTGTGATCACTGACGAAAAAAAAAAAAAAACAAGTAGTAGTAGTAGTAAATAGTAGTAGTAGTAGTAGTAGTGGTGGTGGTGGTAGTGGTGGTGGTATTAACAGCAACAACTCTATTTATTTACATCTTGGTTGCAGTGACAGCAGTTTTTGAGTCATTTGGTGATATCCATTCCTCCTTGACTGGCTTGGCAGTGATTCGTATAAGTATTTGCTTATCAACGCCTCATCTGTTTGTTAACTCTCTGTTGTTGTTGTTTTGTTGTTTTCTTTGTTGCTATTTTTGTATATCATTATTATTATTATTATTATTATTATTATCATTATTATTATTATTATTTCTTCTACTACAGTTCCTCTCTCTTTCTCTCCTTACACAACTCCACAAGTTTTATTTATTATTATTTTTTCGTTGATATTACCCAACGTGCATGGGAAGATTTTATTTATTGCCTTGAAGGAAATATGGTTGTCATTGTTGCTGCTGCCTTTCCTGTTATTGTTGTTGGTGTTGGTGGTGGTGGTGATGGTGGTGTTAATGAGGAAAACTGAGAAGGAAAGAGAAGGGAAGGAAAGCTGAAAATATGAAAGAAAATGATATCTGTGTTAACTTCTATCACTTCTTCCTCCTACATTGCCTTTTTTGGTTACACAGCCCCTCTGTTCCTCCTCCTCATCCTCCTCCTCCTCCTCCGCCTCCTCCTCCTCCTCCTCCTCCTCCTCCTCCTCCTCCTCCTCCTCGTTTCTCCCAACTTCCTCTCCCTCCCATCACCATCGCCTCACCATCACTTCACCCGGCATCCTTCACCATTACTTCTCTTCTCAACATCATTCCCTCAATTTTCTGCTCTTACTACTACTACTACTACTACTACTACTACTACCACCAACATT
>NC_087160.1:21379431-21399431 GCF_035594125.1 Scylla paramamosain
AGGAGAAAGGAGGAACATGAGGAGAAATAAGAAAAGGAGAAGCAGAAGGGAAGAGGAGAAGGAGGAACAGGGAAAGAAGGAGGATGAATAAGAGTAAGGAGTAAGAGGAGGAGAGGAAGGCGGAGGGGAGGGTGAGAGTGTCTCGTTTGACACACACACACACACACACACTGACACACACACACACACACACACACACACACACACACACACACACACTATTTGCTATGGCGACATGGCGTGCTGTCATTTCGTGCTTGAAGCGTGTCATTTAAATCCACTCCAGCCCTCATTACTGGGCGGGGATGAAATTATCCCTTCCCGCGGACCTTTGTGGGTGCTGGAGGGAAGATGGGGGGGGGGCGTAGTGAGGGAGAGAGAGAGAGAGAGAGAGAGGAGGGGGAAGGGAGGGAACTGGGGTGATAAAAACTGGGCAGGAGTGAGAAGAGTATGGAGTTTTGGGAGAAAGTGAGGGAGACGTGAAAGAAAGGAGAGAGAGAGAGAGAGAGAGAGAGAGAGAGAGAGAGAGAGAGAGAGAGAGAGAGAGAGAGAGAGAGAGAGAGAAAGGATAGGTTGTGGAGATTGAAAATGAGTTGAACAGGAGAGAAAAATAAAGGGAGTTGGAGTGAGAGAAAGAGAAGTTGGTAGGAGAGTGATAGCAGAGTAGGTATGGAAGAAAGGAGAGGGATAGAAGTAGACAGGGAGGAAGATACTGATGAAAACAGGATGATGAACACAGAAATGAAGAGTAAACGAAGATAAAAGAAATAGGGAGTTGATGACGAGGATATAATAACAGACGAACAGGAGGAAGAGAAAAGTAAGAAGCAATGAAGAAGGAGAAAGTAAAGCGGATTGTGCTAATAGCTTTTCGAGAAAGAAGATGAGAAAAGAAAGGAAGGGAGAGATAATAATAATAATAATAATACGAGAGGAAGGGAGGAAGACAGAGGGAGGGAGAAGGAGAGAGGGCAGGAGAAGGTCGGAAGTGAAGACAATACTACTTGTTATTAAAAAAGAAACTTGTAATTATGTGACTTGCAGAGAATAATGAGGAAGCAAAGTAATTATCGTTAATCACAGCAACGACAATGCGGTGGTGATGTGTTGTGGGTAGTAAGTTAGAACACGTGTATTTTTTTTTTTTTATGTAAGGGGGAATATGGCATAGGAAAACAGAAATATGTGAATGCAAAAGAAAAATAAAAGATGTGAAAAAAATGACGATAGTGTAAAGGGGGGAAACACAAAGAGTTGAAGAAGGTGAAGGAAAGGAAAATGTATAAATTGAAAACAGAAAGAAAAAGAGAATTACACAAAAGGAATATCTTAAATTTCGAGAATTGTCTTGAAATGGTTATCAGCTGAACAGAATCACACTTAACCCTTTTTATTGTTTTGGTCGTCTGTCTATTTTTTTTTTTTTTTACTCTGCGATCATTGTATTAAATTGTTTCGATGGACATAGTGAGAAAAACAGTATGAGGTCAGTGTAATCTTTGATAGCTACATAAGTACTTTTTTGAGAGACCATACCGCAAAAAAAAAAAAAAAAATGTCCTCAAAAGTTATAGATGATTTAGAGAAAGACTCTCTAGCACTGAAAGGGTTAAGAAAGATTCGTGTAGACATTAATTAACAAATAGAACTGTAAATGAAAGGAATATGCTGAACAAGGATGTAGAAGTGAAGTGCACAAACATCACGTATTTTCATGAGGAGGTTGGATAAATTTATGAAGGATGGCACATGATATAAGTATTAATTCAGTGTTCAGCTGCTGCCTTGTGTAGGTCAGCTGGCCTTTTGCAATCTCCTTGTTTTGTATGTTCTTATTTTCCGTTCATGGCGTTGAAATAAACGGACGAGAATAAAAAAATAAAAGATAGATCAGTAAAAAAAAGTTTAACATGCCCTTAGAAAATACTAAAGACGAATGAAAAAAAAGGAACAGGAAATTAAATGTAGAGGAAAAATAAAATAAAAAAAGGGAACGAAATATTAAAAAGCATAGACAAATGTTAAACAAAATCTGCATTCGCTCTCTTTCTCTCTCTCTCCCCCTCCCTCCCTCCCTCCCTCTCTTACCCTCTCTGACATACATACATGAACACAATACCAAAGGAGAGCAACATAAAACACATGAAAAAAAATATATATATAAATAAACTGAGGAGTAACCCACTCACCATCACGCCTTCAGGAGAAAGTAGAAGCTCCGGCAGAGTAAAGATGCAATATTCAAATGACTTCTCAGGGCGACCGGTTAACTCCCATTGAACTTATGAGAACAAAAAACGTGAAAAGAAAAAGGAGGGCAGACTGTTCCAGAGTGCGGTGGTAAAAACAGTGTGGCGTGTGGAGAGGAAAGAAAAGTTGTAGTAAGGTAACACTGGGATGCAAAATAAATGTGTCTGTGTATAAATTAGAGGAGATTAGAGGATGATTCGGTTGTTTTGAGGTTATTTGATGGAAGGAAGTGTGGGGGAAAAAAAGAGTGATGAAGAAGGTAAAGGAAAGGAAGATATATATGAATTGTAAGAAGAGAGAGAGAATAATTAGAAGAAGAAATGAAGGTGAATGGGATGTCAAAAAAAAAAAAGAATTGACGGAGGAAAGTGTAACGGGGGGAAACAAAGAGTTGAAAAAAGTAAAGAAAAGGAAAATTTATAAATTGAAAACAGAAAGAAAAAAATAATAAGCAAAAAAATAAATACTCGTAAATAAATAACCGAGGATGATTGGAATGTCGTGAAGTAATTTGATGGAAAGAAGTGTATGGAACAGTAAAAGAGTTGAAGAAAGTATAGGAGAAATAACGATACGAGCTGAATGAAAACAAAATTCATGTGCGATAAGGAAAAGAAGAACGAAACGAACTGAAAAAAAAAAAAAGCAAGTGAGGTGATGAAAGCAAGTGTTGAAAAATCGAAATAATAGGGAAAAAATATTTGCAGTTGAATGAATAAAAAAAAACTATAATTTAGAGAAAAAACAACAACGAAGCAAATTGAAAGGTCACGAAGTAAAGTGACGAAAAGAAAATATAAAAAATTAGGAAAATATAAGAAAAGTGTGAATAAAATTTGAATAAAAAGAAGATTAGTGTTCCAAATACGTTGCAAGGAAAAGGAAAGTGAACTAAAGAGAAAAAAAAAGAAGAAACGGGTACATGAGAGAGAGAGAGAGAGAGAGAGAGAGAGAGAGAGAGAGAGAGAGAGAGAGAGAGAGAGAGAGAGAGAGAGACTAAGAAATGGGAGGAGGTAAAGCAATAACACGAAACAAGAACGAGATGAAAGAGAAGACGGAGAAGGAAGAGAGAGAGAGAGAGAGAGAGAGAGAGAGAGAGAGAGAGAGAGAGAGAGAGAGAGAGAGAGAGAGAGAGACGAAGGAAGATAAAATAGAAATAGATGAAAAAAAAAATCAAGGAAAAAGGAGAAAAGAAAGAAGAGGAACATAACGAAGAGAACAAGAAGACAAGAGTGCACTGATGTTCATTATGATCTTAGGAACTGTTTATTTGAAGAAAAATGAAAGAGGAAGAATGTAATGAGGCGGATGGGGAAGAAACTTTTCCTCTTTATGTTTAGAAGAAGAGGAGGAAGTGCTGACGCGGAAAGAGATGAGGGTAAAGAGAGACACAGAGGAAGTCAAATGAAAATGTGTTGAAACGATGGCAAAGTGAAAGGAGATAATTTATGTAGAAAGGGAGATTAGTTTTATGAATGCAAATATGTAACCTAGTCTATACAGAATTATATCCCCTTTTTCCTCCTTCTTCTTCTCCTCCTCCTCCTCCTTTTTCTCCTTCTCCGGTTCTTTCTCCTTTTTTCTTCTTCTTTTTTCCCTGGTATTCATTTCCTTTCTTTTTCTTCTTCTTCTTCTTCTTCTTCTTCTTCTTCTTTTTTTTTGTTGTTGTTCTTCCTTCCTCCTCCTCCTCCTCCTCCTCCTCCTCCTCCTCCTCCTTACTACTACTACTACTACTACTACTACTACTACTACTACTACTACTACTACTTCTACTTCTACCACCACCACACCACCACCACCATTACCCCTGAATCAAGACTACTAGTGGGCATTAACGTGGTTCTGGATAGCATCAATCAGGGCCACTTTCTCTACTGGGATTGAATCTAACCTTTGTCAGGTGACCGGGGGTGAGGGACACAGGTGGAGAGAATGAGTTATGATAGTAGTAGTAGTAGTAGTAGTAGTAGTAGTAGTAGTGGCAGTGGTAGTGGGGGTGTTTCTTTCTCTTATCTTAGTGCCTCTTGTTCCTGTTTCTTGTCTTTTTTTTGTTCCTCATTTATTGATTTATTTTTCTTACTTGATTCTTTTTTGCTTCTTTTTTTCTCTCTCTTGTTTTTAATCCTCTTAGTTCCGTTATCTGAACTCTTCATGCATTCACTCCTAGTAGTAGTAGTAGTAGTAGTAGTAGTAGTACTATTACTTGTAGTAGTAGTAGCAGTAGTAGTAGTAGTAGTAGTAGCAGTAATAGTAGTAGCAGTAGTAGTAGTAGTTTTAGTTTTTCTTTTTGTTATTGTTGTAGTAATAGAAGTAGCAGTAATAGGAGTAGTAGTAGCAGAAGAAGTAGTAGTAGTAGTAGTAGTAGTAGTAGTAGTAGTAGTAGTAGTAGTAGTAGTACCAGTAGTAGTAGCAGAAGCAGTAAGATTAGTAGTAGTAGTGTAGTAGTAGTAGTAGTAGTAGTAGTAGTAGTAGTAGTAGTAGTAGTAGTAGCAGAAGCAGCAATAGCAGTAGTAGTAGCAGTAGTAACAGCAGCAGCAGCAGCGCAAGACGTCGTGGCGGCGGTACTGGGGCCTCGTGACGGGCAGGTGAAGGTGAGCTGCGAGGCGTCGATAATTAGCAGGTAGAAGCGAGGTGACGTGACAGGTGTTCTCAATCAATTAACGCGCCTCCCTCCTTACCTGTGCGGGGCCGCCGAGTACGATGCTCTCTCTCTCTCTCTCTCTCTCTCTCTCTCTCTCTCTCTCTCTCTCTCTCTCTCTCTCTCTCTCTCTCTCTCTCTCTCGACTTTTTTTTACACATTTTCGATTTTTTTCTTGTTAGTTTTTTTCTCTATCGCTTAGTTTCGTGTGTTTCCTTTTTGTCATTCATTTTCATTTTATTCCTTTTTATTCCCTTTTTTTGTTTCTCTTTTTTTCTTTTATTCTTCTATTTCTTTTTTTTTTCTTACCGTTTCTTAATCTTTTTTTTCTTTCGTTTTGGGTATTGAAAATATTGTATATTTCTTTTATGTATCAACCAATCTATTTCTTTATTTTCTTGTCATCCTTATTATGTTTATTGTTTTATTCTTCGTTTGTTAATTCCTTTCTCTTTCCCCTCCTTCTCCTGTTCCTCCTGCTCCTCCTCCTCCCTTATTTTTTGCAGCATCTATTTCCACCTTTCATCAACACACCTGTTCTCCTGTTCCTCCTCTTTCCCCGTCCTCCTCCTCCTCCTCCTCCTCCTCCTCCTCCTCCTCCTCCTCCTCCTCCTCCTCCTCCTCCTCCTCCTCCTCCTCCACCACCGAGTTTTTTTTTTTTTTTCTGCGACCCAAACTTAAACTTGTTAATGTCTTGATTCCAATACTAAAAGTCAGTCAGGACAATGTTGCTGCAAATTTACCAGTGATTAATATTTACAGGTGAAGACAATTATTTGAAACATATTTTTTTTTCCTCATTTTATTGAAGTGTAAAAATTTGTGGTAAAAGAGAGAGAGAGAGAGAGAGAGAGAGAGAGAGAGAGAGAGAGAGAGAGAGAGAGAGAGAGAGAGAGAGAGAGCATTGTTCATCTTTCTCTTTCTCGTTTTCTTCTCTTATTCTTTTCTGTTTTTCTTTATTCAACTTTTTTTCATGTACTTTTTTTTTTTTTTGCGACACAGTTTGCACACTCTATTTACTTCCCTTTTCTTTTCCTTTTTTTTAATTTTTTTATTGAACTTTTTATTCATTTACCTAATTTTTACACCATTTCCTTTCTTTTTTTTATCAGATTTTTACTTTTTTTTTTTGTCATTATCTTTCATTGCCTCATGTTTTTCCTCCTTTGCTATAGTTCTGTTTTAGTTTTCCTCTCTCTCTCTCTCTCTCTCTCTCTCTCTCTCTCTCTCTCTCTCTCTCTCTCTCTCTCTCTCTCTCTCTCTCTCTCTCTCTCTCTCTCTCTCTCTCTCCCGCCTTTCCCACGTCCCACTTTTGCTACAATTTGCCTCTTCCTTTTACGTTAAGGCTTTCGATATTCTTTCCCCATTTATCACCTCTTCTTCTCTCGTCAATCTTCTCTTGCTCCTCCATTTCCTCGCTTAGCCGTTGCTTTCCCTCTTCATTCTTATTTATGTCGTCCTCCTTCTCTTCTTCTCTGTCTTTTCTTGTCTTGTCTTGTTTCCCTTCCCCTCCTCACTCTCCCTACTGTTCCTCCTCCTCCTCCTCCTCCTCCTCGTCCTCCTTCTCTTCGTTTACTTATTCAAATCTTCGAATATTTCTTTTTGTTTCTTCCTTGTACCTCATCCTCGCACATTCACCATCCATTCACCTACTTTCTTCCTTCTCCTCTTGGTCTTCCTCCTTCTCCTCCTTCTCCTCCGCCCCCTCTACTTATTCAAATACGTGTACTCAAGATTCTTTTTTTCTCTCTCTCTCTCTCTTCCTTGCATCTCATCCTTGCACGTTCACCATCCATTCACCAGCTTTCCTTCCTGCCAGACACACTATTTCCTCCTCCTCCTCCTCCTCCTCCTCCTCCTCCTCCTCCTCCTGGCTCTTCTCCTCTTCCTCCTTGTCATTCTCTTCCTTGTCGTTCTCTTTCTTCTATACTTTTTTTCCAATAGTCAAATCATTTTTCCCATCCTTCCATCATTTCCTCTCATTCACCTACTCTCTTCCTTGCCAGCCACACCGTTTCGTCCTCCTCCTGGTCCTTCTAGTCTTTCCCCCCAACTCCTCCTCCTTTTCCTCCTCCTCCTTCTCCTCCTCCTTCTCCTCCTCCTCCTCCTCCTCTCGCTACAAACTACCTCCTCGTCCTCTATTCAGCGCCCAATTAGCCTGTCGGTATTAATTTGACCTGATCAGGCGGAGAGTCTTAATTCACGACCCAGGAGCGAGGCAGCGAGGGGAGGAGAGGCCCCCGCGACGGCAAGGGCGAAGGGCGAGGGCTGCTGGCTTGGGATTATCGCCCTTGCTATCTATCCTGGCTTGTCACTTTCTTGCCCCAGGTGTTAGAATTGGCCCCGCTTCACCTGTGGCTGTTCCGGGGAGCGAGGGGCGCCGCACCTGTCCCAAATATGAGTGTGGGAGTGTTTATGAGGGTAGGGGGTGCTGTTTTGGGTGCGTTTGTTGTTATTGTGGTGTGTTCGGGAATGTAAGGGGGTGAGAGGGGGGTATAAGGTGTGTGTGTGTGTGTGTGTGTGTGTGTGTGTGTGTGTGTGTGTGAGGGAGAGAAAGAGAGAGAGAGAGTTAAAACAAGTCAGTATCTCAATGACTATTACGAAAAATAAGCTGTTTAGTCAAGAGAGAGAGAGAGAGAGAGAGAGAGAGAGAGAGAGAGAGAGAGAGAGAGAGAGAGAGAGAGAGACCGACCTACCGAGCGACCTACCTACCTCTTATTTAAAACAACTAACCACTAACGACTAGCCATTAACCACTCCCTGTTCCTTCCACACACACACACACACACACACACACACACACGTCTGGTAGCCCCATAACTAACCACTAACCAGCCCATAGAATGTCAGCTAACAGCCATAAACAAGGGAGATTACCATACAAACATTGGAGACAACTTCCTTAGTCCTCTTAAAAAGTCCAGCCTACCAGTGAGGTAATTAGGCCGTTCATTAAGACAGGATGTGACGTCACGCCCCTCCAGCCATCGTCACGCCTTCCTATTGGCTCAGAATGTCAGCTGCTGATTGGCTAAAGGTTTAAACAGGTGACAAAAAGAGGGCGGGGGGTGACCACTGGGTGACAGAAGGATGGGGTGATCGAAGGGGGAGGAGGAGGCGGAGGGGTGACAAATTGGGACTGAGGAGGGTTTCTCTCTCTCTCTCTCTCTCTCTCTCTCTCTCTCTCTCTCTCTCTCTCTCTCTCTCTCTCTCTCTCTCTCTCTCTCTCTCTCTCTACGAGGTCGAAGGAGGAGGAGATGACAGTTTAGGAAGGTGTGGTGACAGTGGAGGACGTGGAGGAGGAGGAGGAGGAGGGGGAGGAGAGAAAGGGAAGGGGACAGGAGGAGGAGAACTACAACTGGGAAAGGTCACAACGTAGGAGGAGAAGAATGAGGAAGAGTAAATAGAAGAGCAGGAGGAGGAGGAGAAGGAGAAGAAGAAGGAGAATAATCTAATACAGAAGAGGGAGAGACAGAGAGAAGGAGATAAAAAAAGAGGAATTAAGAAAGCTTAAGAAGAAGAGAATGTGGCAATGAAGCAGGTGGAGTAGCCAAGGAGAAGGAGAAGGAGAGAGAGATGAAGAGACGAAGAGAATGGGAAAAGAAGGAGATAGAAGTAACAATATGAACAGAAGAAATAAGAAAGGAAGGAAGGAGAGGTGACATCGAAGAAGGAAGAGAAGAAGTAGAAGGAGGAGGAGGAGGAGGAGGAGGAGGAGGAGACTAGCAAGGTGAGGAGGAGGGGAGGAGAAGGAGACTATTAGGAAGGGGAGAGAGAACCATTAAGAAGATTTACTGATGTTATCGAAATGATTCTGTTGGGGGCTGCCTGACGGCCCTCACCCCGCCTGTCACCTGAGGGGGATAGTTGGGGGGGAGAGGGGCGGGGCAGGGACAGGAGGAGCAGGAGGAGAGGGGGAGAGGATGAGGGAGAAGGGATAAGGGAGAGAGTGAATGGGAGTGAGAAATTTACAGGTAGCATGTGTGTGTGTATGTGTGTGTGTGTGTGTGTGTGTGTAAGGTTGTTTTCATATTTCTGAATCTAAATAACTTGTAATATTGCCTGAAATCGTCATTGTCATTAGTAGTAGTAGTAGTAGTAATAGTAGTAGTAGTAGTCGTAGTTATAGTAGTACCACCATTATTACTATTACCACTATCACCCGTCATCATTATTCACAATTTCCACTAACCGGAATACGTACTGCAAATTTAAAAGCACATCATTTGGTTAATTGGCCAGTCAATAAAAGTCTATTCTCAGAGTGCATTAAATTGGAGAAAATGTTATGAGTCAGTTTGTCGCGTGACGTCACAGGAGCGGGCAGCTGTCATTGGGTGGCGGTGGATGTGCGCGCTTCAGTAGGCATTGGCGCTGATCGGCTGCCTGATACTGCCCAGGAAGAGGAAAGGCTGAGGATATTGTGCTCGCTTTAGCCCGCCAACTGACAGCTGACTCCACTAAGCTATAAAAAAAAAAAAAAAGAAGAAAATGATTGTAAATAGTAACAGAAAAATAATGGTAACTGATTCGCCCCGAGAGAGGAACTAAATAATGACATGACTTGGAGCTACATTATTAGGGTTGTTGTTGTTGTTGTTGTTGTTGTTGTTGTTGTTGTTGTTAGTGGTATTAGTACGATTAGTTGTAGTAATAGTAATAGTAAGAAAAGTAATAGTTGTAGAAGTGGTAGTAGTAGTAATAGTAGTAGTAGTAGTAGTAGTAGTAGTAGTAGTAGTATTGATAGTAGTACCATCATCACCACTACTACTACTACTATTAAAACTACTACTACTACTACTACTACTACTACTAATACTAATACTAATACTCCCACCCTCCATCACCACCACCACCCTCACCACCAACCATTGGCCAGTGTTTGGTCTGCCGTGAAAGATTAACGCGTAACATGAGCGTCGCGTCCGTGGCCATGTGTTTACCTGGGCAGGGCGACAAGGTGTGTGTGGCGCGCTGATCGACAGGTGTGAAGGTGTTTTACTATTGTTCTCACTCCGCCGTTTATTGCTTTCTTCTCCCACTTTTCCTGTGCTCACCTCGCTTGGTACGTAGAGTACATATTATATAGTATAGTTAACGGTCTTGTTCCCTGGGCTGGCTGGACGACTGGCGATATCTGGGCTGGCTGGCTGGCTGGCTGGCTGGCTGAGATTAGTGACAAGCTGGCAGGATGGTTGGTAGATCAACTGGCTCGCATGGTTGAGTGGTCGGCTGGTGGGACGAATGACTGTGGCTTGTCAGCTGATCTTGCTAGTTTGCTGACCGACTTAGTGCGTTGGTTTCTCAGCTGTCTGGCTGGCTAGGCGGCAGGCTTGCTGGGTGATTGGGTGGCTGGCTGGACTGATGGCTGCCTGGATGGCTGAGTGCTTGGTCGACTATCTAGCGTGGTCGCTGGCTTGCTGGCTGGCTGGCTGGCTGGCTAGTGGCTCACGATAGCATCTTGGGCGTCTCCGGGCGGGGTAGGTATCGCACCATCTAATGAGCGAGGCGATACTGCCCAACACCGGACACAAATTGAAGGTGACGGGCCAGGAGGGTGCTATCCCATCGCGCCCCTGGAGGCGACACTCCCGCCGCCCACCACGGCCCCGCCATCCCTGCTCACACCCCAGTCTCCCCAGCGCCCGCAGAGGTCCGTGCCACTGAATGCAACCACCTGACGGGGCGGGAACACAGAGCTATCCCACTTCGAACAATTAAAGGCTGGAGTCCTTGGCGGGGTGGCGGCGTGGGGGAGGAAGGGCGGCCCGCACAGGTAGTGGTCCCAGCCCCACATGGTTTGCTTTGCCCACGCCTCGCTGTGTTATTAGGGCCGCCAGGCGAACATGGCCCCTTGCCGACAGCTCCGCCCTCCATCCCGGGCCGTACGGGTGTTGATGGTGGTGATGTTGATGATGGTGGTGTTGAATGGTAGTGCTGCGTCGATCACTTCAGGGCGAGAGAGAGAGAGAGAGAGAGAGAGAGAGAGAGAGAGAGAGAGAGAGAGAGAGAGAGAGAGAGAATATATAGATATAACTAGACATCCATTAGCACTTTGTTCTCTTCACATCCTGTTTAGTGTTTTTTCTCTCATCCTCTTCTATTCCTTAACATTTATCCCTTCACATATGCAAGTCTCTATTTTCTCTCTCGTGCTCCTAAATAGAGGCTGTGGAGGGGTGGAGAGGGAGAGGCGCGGTGGATTGACAGGTAAGGAAGCGATGTCCACACGTGTCCTGTGTCCTTCCATCCACCTGGCACGCCCTACATATCTCCATTCTTCCTCCTCCTCCACCTCCTCCTCCTCCTCCTCCTACGTTGATCTCGTTCGTTCACTCTCAAATCCTGGACTGACTGCCAGCGAGAGAGAGAGAGAGAGAGAGAGAGAGAGAGAGAGAGAGAGAGAGAGAGAGAGAGAGAGAGAGAGCGGGGTGTGATAATATGATTCAGTTGATTGGTTAATACCTGATTATATCGCTCAAGGTTTCTGTTCAATTGTAGTGCTCAGGCTGACCTTGCGGAGGCGCCCCACTCAGTTCAGCTTACCTGCCGCTTGTGGGTTTTGGGGAGCAGGTGTGCGTGTTACAGGTGGACGGTGGGGAAGGGGAGGGGTAGGTGTGAGTGGAGGTGGGTTATAACAGGTGTGTTGGGGTGTACGGGGGGAGGGGAATATGTGTGTATGTTGAGGGTAGGTATAAGACAGGTGTGTGTGTGTGTGTGTGTGTGTGTGTGTGTGTGTGTGTGTGTGTGTGTGTGTGTGTGTGTGTGTGTGTGTGTGTGAAACAGATGTGGTGGTGTTGCTTACATCAGAAACACAAGTCCGCCACGCCCATACCTCGACTACTTATCATTTTAAGTGTGTGTGTGTGTGTGTGTGTGTGTGTGTGTGTGTGTGTGTGTGTGTGTGTGTGTGTGAAACATACCACCCAAATATACTCGTACATAGACACGTGCATACAGAGAGAGAGAGAGAGAGAGAGAGAGAGAGAGAGAGAGAGAGAGAGAGAGAGACTCCACCCCCCTACTCTCCCTCTTATTATACCTGTTGCCGTCTGTCTGTACTAACGAGAGGCACTCAACCATGTAATGGGCTAACCAACCCCGCTAGAAGGCCAATGCAGGGGAGGAAGGGGAGGGGGATAAGGGAGGGAGAGGAGAGGGAAAAGAGAAGGGAGAGGAGAGAAGAGGAAAGGAAAGAAAGACACTGAGGTAACGGTGTGTGAAGTTTGACAGTGGTGATGGTGATGGTGGTGATGGTGGTGGTGGTGGTGATGGTGATGGTGGTGATGGTGGTGGTGGTGATGGTGTAAGTGTGTCATTGTTAGAATATTGATTTTATTGTGGTCATGTTTCGTTGGTTCCTTCCTCACTGTCTTTCCTTCTTCTTCTCCTTCTTCTTCTTTCTCTCCTTCTTCTTCTTCTTCTTCTTCTTCTTCTTCTTCTTCTTCTTCTTCTTCTTCTTCTTCTTCTTCTCGTATATGTTATGGAACTAGCAACTCAAGAAAATCTATTACCTTATTTTCCTCTTCTTCGTCATTTTCCTCCTCTTCCTCCTCTTCCTTCTCCTCCTTCTTCTCTTCCTTATCTCCATTCTCCTCCTCCTCCTTCTCCTCCTCCTCGTCCTCCATTCTCCTCCTCCTCCTCCTCCTCCTCCTCCTCCTTCTCTTTTATCAACAATATGAGCATTAACTTCAACACCATTCAAATATAATGCCTGTTGCCTCTTGCTTCTCTGTAATCACCATCATCATCACCATCATCATCATCATCATCACCATCATCACCATTACCGCTCTCATCGTCACCATTATTATCACAAGCTATTATTTCTGTCTTGCATATTTCTTCTCCCTCACCAGCCTCTGACTTATCGCTCCTTCCTTTCTTTCTTTCTTTCTTCATTAATCTCTCTCTCTCTCTCTCTCTCTCTCTCTCTCTCTCTCTCTCTCTCTCTCTCTCTCTCTCTCTCTCTCTCTCTCTCTCTGTCGACTTCCTTCTTCCACTTCTTCACCTCCTCCTCCTCCTCCTCCTCCTCCTTCTCCTCCTCCTCCTCCTCCTCCTCCTAACTCCCTTGTCATCATCGCACTTGTTTCTCCACACACTCTTCCTCTTCCACCTCCTCCTCCTCCACATTCCCTAATTCACTTTCCACTCCTAGTCCTCTTCACTGCCTCCCTCTTACTCCACCACACTCCTCCTCCTGCTCCTCTTCCTCCACGTCCCCCTACTCCACATCCTCCACATCCACTCCTCGTGCTCGTCACTGACCTCCTCTTCTTCCACACCCTCCTCCTCCACCACCTCCACCACCAGCGCGTCCTTCAAGGGAGTTTAATCTGGCAAGCCGAGACGCACCTCTCTGATCACACTCATCACTCCACAATGGTCATTTGATCAGCTGATTACACCTGCAGCATACCTGGCTCACCTGCTGCTACCTGCCTGGACCTGCTGCGCTTTTTACACCCCAGCAGCAGGAGCAGGTGGTGGTGGTGGTGCTGGTGTTGGAGGAGGAGGAAGAGGACTGATAAAAGTAGTAGGACGAGGAGGATGACGTGTAGAAGTAAAAGGAAGAGGAGGAGGACGTGGGAGGAGGAGGAGGAGGAGGAGGATGTGTAGTATGAGTAGTAGTAGGAAGAAGACGAGGAGAAGAAGGAACAGAATGCGTAGGGGAAAGAGAAAGACGATGAAGAGAATGAAGAGTACAGAGAGGAGGAAGAAGAAGAGGAGAAGGAGGAGGAAGAAGAGAAGGAAGAAGAAAGCAAAAGACATTTTTACATGATAACTATCTCGGTAATCCTCGTTTTCTCTCTCTCTCTCTCTCTCTCTCTCTCTCTCTCTCTCTCTCTCTCTCTCTCTCTCTCTCTCTCTCTCTCTCTCTCTCTCTCTCTCTCACACACACACAGGTGGCGGCCCTCTTGATTAATTGAGGAATGAATGATGCAGTGGCTCGATTATATAGCGGAGTGAGAGAGGAATGAGGCGCCGGTAGGAGGAATAAATTAAGTTCTTGAGAGAGGAGGAGGAGGAGGAGGAGGAGGAGGAGGAGGAGGGGGAGTGGAATGAAGTTAAGACATGTAGGTGTGTCTAACGTTATTATTAGTAGCAGGAGTGGTTGTGGTAGTAGTGGTGGTAGTTGTGGTCGTAATTGTTATGGTAATTTAATAGTGGTAGTGGTGGTTGTGTTTGTAGTGGTGGTATTGGTAGTGGTAGTGATGGTGGTGGGAGTAGTAGTAGTGGTAGTATTAGTTGTGGTGGTAGTGGTAGTAGTAGTAGTAGTAGTAGTAGTAGTAGTAGTAGTAGTGGTGGTAGTGGTGGTGGTGGTGGTGGTGGTGGTATTTGTAAGCAGTATAAATTAAAGACATTAATGATTTATGAAGAGAAGGTTATGGGGAAGGAGGAGGAGGAGCAGGAGGAGGAAGAGGAGGAGGAGGAGGAGGAGGAGGAGGAGGAGGAGGAGGAGGAGGACGAGGAGGAGGAGAAAAAGCTATATAAAAGAGAAAGTAGAATGAGAAAAATCACATTTGGTGAATAGAAAACGATAAAACATTCAGAGAGAGAGAGAGAGAGAGAGAGAGAGAGAGAGAGAGAGAGAGAGAGAGAGAGAGAGAGAGAGAGATATAAGAAAATCAACATACGAAGACGCTAAAGGGGAAATGAAGGAGAGAATAACACGAATAAACACAGAAAGAAGCTAAATGGAAGGGGAAGGAGAGAAGAGGAGAGAGGAGATAATGATAGAAACAGGAAGAAATTAGAGAGATGAAGACGAGGGAGAAACGGAGAAAGAGAAGGGAAGATGAGCAGAGAGAGAGAGAGAGAGAGAGAGAGAGAGAGAGAGAGAGAGAGAGAGAGAGAGAGAGATAGCCTGCATGCCTGGGGTGACGTGAAGGAAGGCGAGGCACGTCCCCTCCTCCTCCCCCTCCTCACCTGTGGATCGCCTCTCACCTATACAGCGCCCCCTTTCCCTCTTCCTCATCTTCGTCATTGTCAGTCGTCATTCTCTTAAGCCTTCTATTTTTGGTCTTTTTCATAATTTTTCCTCTACGTTCTCGATTTGTTTATGCATGTGTGTATTTATTTGTTTATTTATTTATTTTTTTTTTACAATTTGTCCTCTTTTCATTCTTTCTCTTTTCTTTCTTCTGTTTATATTATTTTTCCTAATTCTTTTCGTTTTTTTATTGTTACTTAAGTCTTGGTCTTTTTTATTTCCTTCTCCTCCTCCTTTTAATGATACTACTACTACTACTACTACTACTACTACTACTACTACTACTACTAATACTACTACTACTATTACCACTTCTACTACTACTACTACTACTACAGCTTCTACAAGTAATAGCCATGAATGAACAATACAATGTAACATTCAAAATATCTAGTAGTTAGTAGGTAGCGGTAGTAACAGTAGTAGTAATAGTAGTAGTAGTAGTAGTAGTAATAGTAGGAAACATCCTTCACGCCTCTATTGCATTTATTCTTTCCTAATTTATGATAGCTAAGTACAACACCACCAATCTCACCACCGCCACCACCGCCACCACCATCGGGCAGTCTGTCATGCTCGAGTTGGTGTGTAGAATCCCCCGGTGGCCTTGCTGTGGGGCTGGGAAGGAGATGACGGGGTAGCGGTGTGGGGGAGGGAGAGGGAAGAGGAAAGGGGGGAAAGGAGATGAGGTGATGGGTGGGGGCAGAGGAAAGGAGAGGGGTGAAAAAATAACATTGTGGTGAGAGGGATGAAGAGGGATGAGAGAGAGAGAGAGAGAGAGAGAGAGAGAGAGAGAGAGAGAGAGAGAGAGAGAGAGAGAGATTTTGGTCACGTTATCTGACCTGTTATCGGTTGTAGAATTTTAATATTTCGTTATTGCAAGTCCTGAGCAGGTGTGTGTGTGTGTGTGTGTGTGTGTGTGTGTGTGTGTGTGTGTGTGTGTGTGTGTGTGTGTGTGTGTGTGTGTGTGTGTGTGTGTGTCATTGACTCATAATTATTAACAATTTTTTCCTTTATTCCTCAGTTTATTTCATTTTTACTATTATGACTGATTTCTTAGACTCTCTCACTCTCTCTCTCTCTCTCTCTCTCTCTCTCTCTCTCTCTCTCTCTCTCTCTCTCTCTCTCTCTCTCTCTCTCTCAGCTGTACGTACGCGGGCCAGGGCGGCAGTTTTTGCATCCTTCCTTTCACTTCTCAACCTCGACTCAGGCAAGATAATGTTCGTCACTCGCTGCCCGGGGACAAAAAAAAAAAAAAAAGCAAGCAAGGCGAATTGTCAGATGAAAGTTTTCCCCTCTGGATGACCAGCCGTACTAGTCCACCTTTTATCCACTACTACTACTACTACTACTACTACTACTACTACTACTACTACTACTACTACTACTGCTACTACTACTACTAACACTACTACCATCATTACAAACAGTCACAATTTGCCTAAACGATCAGTCTTCTACTATTACCATCTCGCTTCATCATTTTTAATACCTTCACACATACTTCACCTTCATTTGCCATCATCCACTTTCATCCACCTTCATCCACTACTGTCACTACTGTTGCCACCGTTACAAATAACCACAATCCATTTAAACTGTCCGCTTTCCACTTTTACTGTCCTTTTTACTATTATTTTTTTCTCTAGTACCAACATACACACTCCACCTCTATTCATTATCATCCACTCTATTCCACCTGTATCCACTTACGCTGATCAGTTGTCCAGCCAGTGTCATCCTCCACGACCAGAACCTTTAATCCACTTGCATCTACTTTCATCCACACTCCAATCCACCACTCTTCCACTTCTCCAGTTACTAAAAATCTCCCCCACTTTACACTCCACTCAGCCAGAACTCATAACCCACCACAGATACTCATTCTAATCCAGCTGTACCTACCACACTTCTCCTCACCACACTGGTCTACCACACCAGCCACACGAACTAATAATAATAATACCTCTTCCTCTTCCTCTTTCTCCTCCTCTTCCTCCTCCTCCTCCTCTTCATCTTCGTCCCTTGTTCATCCATTATTACCAGTCCATCCATCCATCTGTTCTTCCTTCTCATATCTCCTCTTAAGTCATATCCCTTCCTCCTCCTCCTCCTCCTCCTCCTCCTCCTCCTCCTCCTTCAGATCATGTCAGGTTATGAGGAAGCTGAACGAAATTTTATGGTCGAGTAGCCAAAGTAGGAAGGCGAGAGACATTTTGGACGCAGGCTGTTTGTTTCGATGCTTTTGGGAGGAACAAACTGCCGAGAGAGAGAGAGAGAGAGAGAGAGAGAGAGAGAGAGAGAGAGAGAGAGAGACTTACATTTTTTAACACTACAAATTAATCAGACATGCAGACAGAAAGACAGACAGACAGACAGGCATTCCCAGCACTACAAACCAACCTTAAAATCAGAGAGAGAGAGAGAGAGAGAGAGAGAGAGAGAGAGAGAGAGAGAGAGAGAGAGAGAGAGAGAGAGAGAGATAAGAAAAGAGAAGAGAAGAGAAGAGAAGAGAGAATCAGACCTTAAGCAGACAGACAAGAAAAAGAACGCAGACAGGAAAAGACATGGAAATTTAGTCACAAACCTCACGACACTAACACAACCCCAACCCAGAGAGAGAGAGAGAGAGAGAGAGAGGGACACGGTGGCAACAGGGAGATGGACACGGGGAAGGGAGGCGCGGTCATCCCCGGCGTGTCATTACCTCTGCACAATGGACACTTGGCTGGCGGCCCGGGGAGGCGCTTGGCTGCCACAGTTAGCCGACAGTCCCCGTCAGATGAATAAACACCGCGGCTCTGTTATCTCCCTGGCCACACACTCCCTCCCTGCTCTCTCTCTCTCTCTCTCTCTCTCTCTCTCTCTCTCTCTCTCTCTCTCTCTCTCTCTCTCTCTCTCTTATTTTTTTGTTTTTTTTAAATGACACAGATTTTGTTTGTGTTTATTTTATTTATTACGTCTGGGTCTCTCTCTCTCTCTCTCTCTCTCTCTCTCTCTCTCTCTCTCTCTCTCTCTCTCTCTCTCTCTCTCTCTCTCTCTCTCTAAAAAGAAAAAATTTCCAATACCTTCCGTCTATTTTTATCTTCCTTTACCAAGAAGATAATTATGATACATTGTTTTTTCTTCATTAAAAATATGTAAATTCATTCGTGTTATTGTTTCTTTTCTACGAACTCCGTTAATTTTATTTTTCTTTCTTTTTTTTTTTGTTTTGTTTTTTGTTTGTTTTTTTCAATGTGTCTGATCTTGTTTGGTTTATTCTGTTTATTACGTCTCTCTCTCTCTCTCTCTCTCTCTCTCTCTCTCTCTCTCTCTCTCTCTCTCTCTCTCTCTCTCTCTCTCTCTCTCTCTCTCTCTCCTCGTCTTCCCTTACTAAACAAAAAATATACCTAATTTCTTTTCCTAATTTTAAAATAAGTAAATTCACGTGTTATTTATTTACTTATTTATTTATTTACTTTGGGCTCCATTAATTTTCTTTTCGCCTCTCTTTAATTTCAGGTAAGTGTTCCGAGAGTTTCAACACCTGTGAGCGCCACGTGAGTCTGCATTAGTAGGTGATAAAAGTACGAGTAGCTGTAGTTATCATTGCACTACTATCGCTGTTAATTTTGTTTTTGTCATCATTGGTATTGCTGTTTTTGTTGCTGTTGTTCTTGCTCTCGTTGTTGTCTTTCTATTTTTATTAATATTTAGTATCTTATCATCAGTTTTTACAAATACATTCATTTATAAATATAGTGGATTAAACCCAAAATTATTTCAAAATTACACTGCTTTCCTTATTATTATTATTATTAATGTTTTCGTTTTTATTTTTCATTATTCTTTTTTCAGTACCCGACCAATTAAAAAAGGGTACATTCATAAATACATATTGAATTAAAGTTAATACGATTTAAAAACGCTGCTTTTGTATTCCGTTCATTTCTTCCATCGCCTCACTCAATCACTCACCCATTCACTGAGTCAGCCCGTCACTCCGCTCAAAGGCAAGAATGGAGTGACAATTATTGGACAGTAATTCCCAGTGGTGTGCATCAGTTGACACGCGCACAGAGAGAGAGAGAGAGAGAGAGAGAGAGAGAGAGAGAGAGAGAGAGAGAGAGTTGTTTTTTGGGTACATCAGAAGTGTGTCGTGATAAAGAAATCTCTCTCTCTCTCTCTCTCTCTCTCTCTCTCTCTCTCTCTCTCTCTCTCTCTCTCTCTCTCTCTCTCTCTCTCTTCTAAAACTCTCAGACTTAAGCATTTCTTTAATAGGGGGAGTTAGTTAATGGAGAGAGAGAGAGAGAGAGAGAGAGAGAGAGAGAGAGAGAGAGAGAGAGAGAGAGAGAGAGAGAGAGAGAGAGAGAAATACCTACAACATTTTATACTTTCTTTAACTCTCTCTCTCTCTCTCTCTCTCTCTCTCTCTCTCTCTCTCTCTCTCTCTCTCTCTCTCTCTCTCGTGTGTGTTGTGACGCCACTAATGGGCAAACAGTAGGCGATGCATTGCCGATTTATAAACGTAACGAGGGGCATTTGTCAGCATAACCCGGCATTAGCCCAGAGAGAGAGAGAGAGAGAGAGAGAGAGAGAGAGAGAGAGAGAGAGAGAGAGATCGTATTGTTGTTAATTACAGTAAAGTATCACGTAGTATTATTAGTATTGCTCTCTCTCTCTCTCTCTCTCTCTCTCTCTCTCTCTCTCTCTCTCTCTCTCTCTCTCTCTCTCTCTCCATTAGCCATCCCTTCCTTATTGGAGAAATGGAGTGTGGGAATTTTAGAAGAGAGAGAGAGAGAGAGAGAGAGAGAGAGAGAGAGAGAGAGAGAGAGAGAGAGAGAGAGAGAGGCGGACTGGGAGAGAAAGATAAGAGTAGCCGAAAAAAGGAAAATAGAAACTGAAATATAACTTGAATTATAAAGAAACAGGAGAACAAAAATGAAAAAAATTGGAAAGCTGAAACATAAACAAAAAAAAAAGGAGAAATTTAATCTAATGGAAATGAAAGAAAAAACACGAAAACATGCAAACGACGATGAGAGAGAGAGAGAGAGAGAGAGAGAGAGAGAGAGAGAGAGAGAGAGAGAGAGAGAGAGAGAGAGAGAGAGAGAGAGAGAAATTCCCAAAGAAAGA
>NC_087160.1:21406931-21409431 GCF_035594125.1 Scylla paramamosain
AGGGCGGGGGTCTGATGAGCACGCTGATAGGAGAGACAGCTGGCTGGTGAGATAAGGGAGAAATGGCTGGCTGCTGGGATAAGAATAACAGCCCAGTGGAATTGAGACAACTTGGAGGAGAAGCGGAGAGACAGCTGGAGAGATGGAGAGACAGCTGGAGAGATGGAGAGACAGCTGCAGGAAGGAGAAACAACTGGAGAGATAAAGACAAGATGAAAAGGGAGAGATGGAGAGACAATCAGGAGGAGAAAAAGGAGAGATGGAGAGACAGCTACGAGGAAGGAGAAGCAGCTGGGGAGAGATAGACGCAAGGAAGAAACAGCTGGAGAGATATAGTGAAGGAGAAACGTCTGGAGAGATAGAGACAATTAGGAAGAAGAAGAGAGCTTAAAAGACAGACACCTCGAAGAAAAATTGAGAACTGGAGAGATGGAACCAGTTAGGAAGAAACGTTTGTAGAGATCGACAGGAGGAAGAAGAAACAGGTGTAGAGAGAGAGAGAGAGAGAGAGAGAGAGAGAGAGAGAGAGAGAGAGAGAGAGAGAGAGAGAGAGAGAGAGAGAGAGAGAGAGAGAGAGAGAGAGAGAGAGAGAGAGAGAGAGAGAGAGAGAGAGAGAGGGGGTTTGGGAGGCGGATAGACAAGAAGAAAGAGACGGAGAGATAGCAATAGTTAATAGATAGTTAACAGATAGAAAGTTAATAGATAGTTATTAAATACCTGGAAATGCGGAAAAAAAAACAGTTGGAGAAGATGAAATAAAGAGAGATGGAGAAATAGTGTGAGAGATCGAAAGACAGGGGAGAGAGAAAAGTAAACAGCTATGGAGGCAAAGAGACAGTTTAGTTGATTAAGCAAAATAAAAAAAAATAGATGAAGGGACAATTTTAGGTATAAAGAGACAAACAAATAGACGGTGAAATCGATGGAGAGACTGAGAGACAACTGAAGACACGGAGGGACTAAAAAATTGAGAAATACAAGAAAGACAGACTGAAAAATAGCCGTAAGAGAGAGAGAGAGAGAGAGAGAGAGAGAGAGATTATAGTGGGTGTGTAGGAGGATGGACGAGTGATAGAGAGACATTTGGTAGGAAGAAGATAGGAATAAAGATGAAGGTTAAGAAACAAGGAACAGATAAGACTCAGGTAGAAAGATAAATAGGACAGACAGGTAAAGATAAACCGAGGGACGAAGATAAGAGACAGTCAGGTAAAGAAAGATAAAAGACAGGTACAGTGAGAAAGGGAGAGAGAGAGAGAGAGAGAGAGAGAGAGAGAGAGAGAGAGAGAGAGAGAGAGAGAGAGAGAGAGAGAGAGAGTTGTAGAGACACGTAAACTGTTCTAAATATTTCTTCTATAACATGATATAA
This sequence comes from Scylla paramamosain, assembly GCF_035594125.1. Classification (NCBI taxonomy): domain Eukaryota; kingdom Metazoa; phylum Arthropoda; class Malacostraca; order Decapoda; family Portunidae; genus Scylla; species Scylla paramamosain. The sequence continues at coordinate 21,408,301 of NC_087160.1, forward strand.
TATTTTCCACGTATTTATTTATCACCAACTAAGAGAAAAATTGTGAAAGGGAATGAGGGAGAGAAAAAAAAAGAGTAGAATTGATCCTGTGCATTATTAAGTATTTTCATTATTTTCCTAACAAACTCTGGTGAAAAAAAAAAAAGTTCATCACCAGCAGTAATTGAATGATGCAAGCTTCTATAGAACAAACAGTAAGTAAATATGAAAAAAAAAAAAAATCCGTGTTTTGAAATTGAAGCTCCTAAGGTTAAGAATTTCCTCAAGGTCTCTCAGAAAACCCTCCATCACTTACTAGAATGAGAAACTTTAGTAGAAATTGACCCTGTGAAAGAAAAGTAATTACGTATTCTACTAAGTTTGTATTCTTATGATTAATTAATTCCGTAACACTTTATACGCTTGGAGAGAGAGAGAGAGAGAGAGAGAGAGAGAGAGAGAGAGAGAGAGAGAGAGAGAGAGAGAGAGAGAATTATCACCACTGACGTTCTCTCTCTCTCTCTCTCTCTCTCTCTCTCTCTCTCTCTCTCTCTCTCTCTCTCTCTCTCTCTCTCTCTCTCTCTCATTATACTGATAGTGTTACTATGACTATTAACATTCCTACCACCACCACCATTACCACTACTAATATGCATACACATTCACCACTACCTTCATCATCATTACCATTATTATTATTATTATTATTATTATTATTATTATTATTATTATTATTATTATTACTCACTAACACACTAACTCACTCACTGACTTGCTTATTTACCTTCTCACATTCACATTTCTTACACCCACCCTTTTTTTTTCTCCACCCTCCTCCTCCTCCTCCTCCTCCTCCTCCTCCTCCTCCTCCTCCTCCTCCTACTCCCCTTCGGCGGCAGCTATCACCTTTTATCGCGACCCCTCGACCAACACGCCTGGCTCGGGGTTCAGATAAGAGATACCTGAACCTTCTGAACCCTTGAACGTAACGTGAACTCTTGGCACTCGCTAAGGAGGGAGACGAGACGAGACGCGAGGGTGTTGGGTATGGGTGGGTGTTGTTATTGTTGTTGGTATTTGATTTTTTAATGCTTTGGTTAGGTTAGGTTAGGTTAGGTTATATTTGGTTAGGTTAGGTTAGGTTATATTTGG
>NC_087160.1:21414431-21421931 GCF_035594125.1 Scylla paramamosain
CACGCGATCTTTCCCACAATCACCTACAACCCATTAGTCACTTATTCTTATAGTACAGATAAAACTGACCTCATTCTTCTTCCCTTTTGTCCATGCAAGCAACTCAATAGTGTTCTGACAAGCATAGCACTAAAATTTTAACCAGCGTTCAAATTACAGGCATTTACATAATCATGAGGCATTCATAGCTACGTGTCTGCGCCATGAATTAATACGCAGCAAGCACGCAACAAAGGAGAGGAGTAGCTTGATGATGCGTCTCTGTATTTGAAAGGGAAGGACTTAAACATGCACATACTTATCATAATGTATTGATTGGTAAGTGCTCGTGCCTTGAATCAAGTTAATATGCTGTAAAGTAGTAGTAGTAGTAGTAAAGAAGAGAAGCAGTAGTAAAAAGAATAGCAGCAAAGGAGAGGAGTACATTGATGTGTTTTGATATTCGAAAAGGAAGGAGCAAACATACATACACTTATCATGATAATATATTGATTAGTAAGTTCCCGTGCAGTGAGTCACGTTAAAACGCGGTAAAGTGAAGTAGTAGTAGTAAACAAGAGGAGTAGCAGCGATGAAGAAGCTGTAGTAAAGCTTGACGTGTTTTGGTATTCGAAAAGGAAGGAGTACTTATCATAATGTATTGATTGGTAAGTGTGCGGGCAGTGGATCAAGTTAATACGCCTTGAAGTGGAGGAGTAGTAAAGGAGTAGCAAAGAAGAGGAGTAGCTTGATGTGACTTGTTATTCGAAAAGGAAGGAGTAGATGCCCTTTGCTGGAGATGCGGGAGATGGGAAGCCAATGGGAAAAGGTTAAGAAGACTCCTTCGTATAAAAAGTTTTACGACATCCGCCTCGTCCGTGTGTGTGTGTGTCTGTGTGTGTGTGTGTGTGTGTGTGTGTGTGTGTCCGCGTATTATATATGTTAATGTGTATGTTTGTATGCATGCCTACTGGCCGTGTCCTTCTTATCAGTCTGTGTCCGTCAAGCTGTCAATTGTTTACATGTCCACCTGACTGTCTATCCTATACCTGTGTGTCTGTATAGGTGTGTGTGTGTGTGTGTGTGTGTGTGTGTGTGTGTGTGTGTGTGTGTGTGTGTGTGTGTGTCCACCTGTTTGTCCTGTACTTGCTTGTGTTCATGCGTATGTGTGTGTGTGTGTGTGTGTGTGTGTGTGTGTGTGTGTGTGTGTGTGTGTGTGTGTGTGTGTATACTAATATTTCCTGTGTTTAGTGAAAGCATTTATAACCATTCATTTATTAATTTATTTGTTTATATATTTATCTATCAATTTATTTATTCATCTACTTATTCACGTATTTATTTATATTGCCAAGCGTTCCATTGTGTCTGTTCACCTGTATTCTGCGATATCTCTCTCTCTCTCTCTCTCTCTCTCTCTCTCTCTCTCTCTCTCTCTCTCTCTCTCTCTCTCTCTCTCTCTCTCATCGTCCGTATATTAGTAGCGTCTGCGTTGTAAATTATCAGATTGTCCGGGTACGTTTCTGATCCCTCGCATCTGCCAGTCCTTCTCTCTCCCGTACTCCGTCTGTCTCTCCCCGCCTCTCTCCCTCTCAGCGAGACGGGGGAGATAGCACCTTTGTCTCCCCCCAGGATCTCTCTCTCTCTCTCTCTCTCTCTCTCTCGCTCCTTCAGCCGGGAACGGAAGGAGAGTGAGAGAGAGGGGAGAGTGGTGTGGGGAGGCCGGTATTCTGCCTCTATGCATTCGTCTGTCTTTCTGTCAGTATCTCCTCCTCCTCCTCCTCCTCCTCCTCCTCATGTGTGTGTGTGTGTGTGTGTGTGTGTGTGTGTGTGTGTGTCTTTATATTTCCCTTGCGAAACACGAACATTTACTTTGTACATAGACAAGTTTTATTTCGTGAAGACTGATTGCTAAGTGAAAATATGTAGCTTCCTGCCACTTCTCTCCCCACTTAGACTATGGAAGGTTAAGTCAAAGAGAGAAAGAGAAATGGCAAGAGGTACATTTTAGCTTCGCCTTGCCCTTTGTTCGTTTGTCTCTGCTTTGGGTCACCGTCACTATTACGAACAAAATCGAAGCATATCACTAGAATATAATAGTACAAACTTTTTTCAGTGTTCAATTCGGTGTTCGTTTGTTCCTTCGTCTCATAGATGGCGTGCGTGTATATGTGCGTGTATCTTTTTTTTTTTTTTTATACTTGTTAGTCGTTCTCTTTTGGGTCACAGTTACTAATGCGTGTGACTGCAAGAGCATGAACACGCAAGGGAAGCTGGAGGAAGTCATGAGGTCTGCAGGTGGCATTCACCGTATAAGGCACACCAGCTACAGTTCCCTTTCCGACCTTATTTGAGCAGTTACTGGTTTATTGTTTAATCAGCGAGAGATAATGCACAGTAAACTAACATCTTTCTCATTATATTCCATCCCTTACGTGTCAATAATTCTACTTTTTTGTACTTTTTTTCATTCGGGTCCTTTCTCTGTACTCGAGTCTTTTCTTGACAAATCTATAGGGCTTTTTTTTTCTTATTTTTTACGTAATATGCACTGGAGTGACCGCAACACCTATATATTGCGCACCTGTAAGTTAATCTGCGACTGTACCTTTTGCATACTCATGGGTAGAAATCCATTAACTTTCTGCCCTTAATGAAACTTTCTCCAATATCTGAAACATGTTCCCTCAATATTAAGTGCTATCTATTAACAATCTCCTTTCAAGACCTGCCAGTTGATAGATTCTCGGCAGACCAGGAGTGTTAAGGCCGCGGGAAGACACCAGACACAGTGGGAGAGAATGCTACGTGTTATTTGACCTCTGTACCTTGCACACACAGCCAGACTTATTAGTAGGCAGACCAGTAGTAAAGGAATGCTTCCCACCGAATTGGATAAGAGTCAAGACTTCAACATAAGTAATAAGAAAGCCTTACTTCTTACTGCTTTTTTTTTTTTTTTTTTGTATATGGAAGAGCAGCCAAGGAAAATAGATAAAACAGTAAAAAACGCACATAATACAGTTTCACAAAATATAACTAAGAGCAGAAGAATCTAGACAATTCCTTCCACTCCCTCACTCTTCCACACATTGCCTCATGCACACTCTGATAGACCACAGTCTCAGAAAAATAAACAAGTACCCCGTCCAAAAAAAAGAACCAAGAAAAAGAGAACCGAGAGAAAAGTTTCCTTCTCCTCTCTTACTCATTCATCCACTTACTACTGCACACACTCACAGACCAACACAGCTTCATTTTCCACAACCCCACACCTCAAGATCCTCACCCTCGCCACTACAAGCTTACACCTCACACTTCCTTATCTTCCACAATCCCCACACCTCTATCAGCCTTACCTTCTCCCACGTCACAACCTCAATCACACACCAACGCTGCTTTATCCCCCACGACCCCCACACCTCCAAATCCTTTTCCTCACACCGCCCCACCCCAGCATCACGTATTCTCGGCCCCCGTCACTCGCCACTACTTGACACTCAGCTGCTACCAAGAATGCATGAGAAGAGAACGAAAATATCACTTTGCATGCTCGCCCGTGTGTCGTTTGTGTATTTCTGAATGTATGTAGTGTGTGTGTGTGTGTGTGTGTGTGTGTGTGTGTGTGTGTGTGTGTGTGGGTGGATGTGTTTTTCTTGTTTCTCTACTTCCTTCTGCCTCTCCATTTTATCTGAGTCTGCCTGTTATTTGAATTTTTTGTGTGTTTCCTCCGTTTTATGTTACTCTGTCTGTCCGTTTTCTTTAGTGAAGGGAATGAGAGTCACACTCGAGAGAGAGAGAGAGAGAGAGAGAGAGAGAGAGAGAGAGAGAGAGAGAGAGAGAGAGAGAGAGAGAGAGGGGGGGTAAACAAACAGCAATTACAGCAAAAGAAACACGAACAAGAGCAGCAAATTAGCGAACTGAACGAGTGAGAGTCTTGGTTGCAAGATGAGAAAGAAAGAAAGAGAGGAAGGTGTATGTGAATGTGTGAGTGAGTGTGGAAGCAAGAGAGACGAAGACGACGAGGCGGAGGAGAAGAGCGGAGAGGAGGGAAGGAAGGGCAAGTGGGCGGTATCGTGGCATCATCCCGGGTTATCATCTCGCTGCAAATGGCTGGGGAATGTAAATGTTGCAGTATCTTAGAGCATCGTAGCGGCCGCGATTAATATGCGCGCCTTGCAAGAACTTATCAGGGCGACCATCAGCCTTCTCCCCACCCCACATCCACCCCACATCCACCCCACACCCGCCCCACACCCGCCACACAGGCACCCACCACTCACTCACCCGCACATCCATCCATCCAACCGACCCAAATGCATCACACTCCACACGGCCGCTCATTATTCCCCCAACAAAGCCACCACACCCATCTTCCACCCCATAACTTCTGCTCTCCTTCCCTCTCATCCTCCTTCACCCAGCCTCGCATCGCTCTTCTCTCCGGCACCCTCCCTCTCCCCTCCCTCCTTCGGTATCTCTTTCTCTCCATCCACACACCACGGAGGAAGGGAAGGAGGGAATAATGAAGCCATCGCACTGCTTCTGCATCACAACTGCTGCCTCCACTCCTCCGCGCCGCTGCTCCACAAGGCTAAATGGCCGACAAGCTACAGCCTCACATGACTGTAATGAATAATAATAACGCCGTAATGGTGAGTGATGAGCGATAATGGTTAGCTAATGGCCGCGTGGGGGAAGGAAGCACGGGGAGGAGGAGGAAGGGGGAAAGTTATGTTAAGGGGGAGGGGGCGAGGGGAGGTATGCAAGGGGACACCGGGTATAGAAAATCATGCAATCAGTGGGATTTTGGTCTAAGATTCACGTGTCACAGAAAAAAAGAGGAAGGGGAGAGAAGAAGAAGGAGCAGCAGAAGAAAGAAGCATGTGAAGAGAGGATGAGAGGAGGGGACGAGTTGTGCAAAGGGGACAGTGTATGTGCAAAGTCATGCAGTCATCGAGAGCTTTAGTTAAACAAGATTCAGGTGTTATAGAAAAAAAGGAAGTGGAGAAGGAGGTGAGGGAGGAGGAGGAGGAGGAGAAGGAGGAGGAGGAGGAGGAGGAGGAGGAGGAGGAGGAGGAGGAGGAGGAGAAAAGTTCACGGGATAATATGGAAATGAGGTGATAAAGTGAGGAGTGAGGCAGCGACGCCCACATGACCTTGTAAAAAAAATAGTGAGGAGGATAATGAAGCCTAAATTTGCTGAGGAATTAAAACACCGACGAGAGAGAGAGGGAGAGAGAAAAAAAGAGCAAAAACAAACGATTCCAAACACCGTATTTCCCGTAGCTACTCACCTGGAAAAAAAAAAAGAAACGAAAAAGAGAGAGCCATGGAATTAGGAAGACACTGAAGAATGTAAAAAAAAAAAAAGAATAGATGTAACCTGATAAAACTGCTGTAAAACTGTAAATTAAAGCACTAAGGAGGCGCCAGGCAGGTGATTAATTAATATTGAACAAGTGTTAGCGGGGCGGAGGATTAACGAAACAACATCGTAATAGGACGAGAAGACGATGACAACGATGGTGGTGGTGGTGGTGGTGGTGGTGGCGTTAGAGAAAGAAGAAAAACACATAAAAAAAAATAAATTATCATACCGCTCGTAAACAGTGAGGACGTGGTGCCAAACGTGAGATATTGCACAATGTTAAGAAGGGCAGTGGGTTGGAGGAGGTGCAGGAGGAGGTGCAGGAGCGAAGGTGGATGGACAGGCAGGAGACAGGTGGAAGGGTGGAGGCGATAGGTAAGCAAACAAAAAGTGGATGAGAGGAAGGCAGCTATTGGTCTGTGTGTGTAGAGGGGTTAGTTGAGGATAAATAGGAATGAGAGAGAGAGAGAGAGAGAGAGAGAGAGAGAGAGAGAGAGAGAGAGAGAGAGAGAGAGAGAGAGACATATTGAAGAAACAACGTACTGGCAAATGAGGAGATGCAATGAACTCTCTCTCTCTCTCTCTCTCTCTCTCTCTCTCTCTCTCCCTCTCTCTCTCTCCTCTCTCATCTCTCTCTCTCTCTCTCTCTCTCCTTCCAATTACTCTCTTCAACCTTTCAAGCATCACCCTCCCAATTTTCTCTCTCTCTCCCCTGCCCCTCCCTTCCCTTGCCTCTCCCTCCCAGCACACTGGAGGAGGAAGGAAGGGGGGGGGGAGAGGGAGGGAGAGGATGGGAGAGGGGAGAGCTGGTGTTGGCTGAGGTGCTTATTTAACATAATGTAAGATAATTAAGTGATAATGACAAGCTTGGCAGAAAGGCGTAACCAGCTCACTCTTAAAGTACGTGCGCTCCTCCTCCTCCTCCTCCTCCTCCTCCTCCTCCTCCTCCTCCTCCCCCCTACCATGGTTGAAGAGGAGGAAGAAGAAGAAGAGAGAAAAAGGTTTGTCGATGATGAATGATAACCACACGAAGGAAGAAGTGAGTGGTATGAAGGTGTGTGTGTGTGTGTGTGTGTGTGTGTGTGTGTGTGTGTGTGTGTGGTGTGTGTGTGGAGAGAGAGAGAGAGAGAGAGATCAGCTGGAAGAAAAGGAGAGTCAGAATACATAAAGAATAATGAGTGGAAATAAAGGGAGAGAAAGATAGAGTGGAGTGAGAAATGAAGGAGGAGAGGGAAGACAAGAGAGAGAGAGAGAGAGAGTGAGAGAGAGACGAGAGAGAGAGAGAGAAGAGAGAGAGAGAGAGAGAGAGGAAAGGAAGAAAATGCAACAGGAGAGGAAGGATGAACTCAGCAAGCGCACACACACACACACACACACACACACACACACACACACACACACACACACACACACACACACACACCACACACACGCACCACACACGCAGAAAAGTTGCCCCGTCAACTTTCTATACTTCTTGGTTGTCTAATCCATCGCAACACACACACACACACACACACACACACACACACACACACGTCCCCAGCTTAAGATTGACTAAACACAGCCTCCCATCCTTACAACCTCCATCCCTTTGAGCCTCACAGCCCCAGGATCCCTCTGACACCTTAATCATGACCCCTAGACTCTTCACAGCCCCTCTAGTCGCCCTACTCTTCATCAATCATTCTCTAGTCAGCATCTAGTGTGGCTATAAAAACACCACGTCCCAACCAAACAGAAGATAAGTACAACTTTATTTGGACAGTACCTTATCCTGCCTCAAGATTACTACCTTTCTCCTCTACATACAAGTTTGGGGTCCATATTCTGAAACGCTTCTGCGGTTGCACCTACACTCTATTTTAGACTTGAGTTGAAATTCCCTGGTTTTTAAGGGTGTTTTTATGGTTTAATTAACGGGTTAGCAAAATTTCGATATTATTAATAGGAGAAGCACTGGCTAATCATTTCTGTGGCCTTTGAGAATAGTCGTGGTGAGACAGCAAAGCGATTCAGAAAACGGGTCTTCGTGTCAGACGTAGGGAAGAAGTTAGTCTCCCATCCAGTCTCCAGAAGTTGGTCTCCGGAAGCAAAACCAAACACTTCTGCCTTGCACCTCCACTAATTTCCAAGACTCCAGTTGAAGT
>NC_087160.1:21426931-21429431 GCF_035594125.1 Scylla paramamosain
TGTGTGTGTGTGTGTGCTATCTCCACTGGCATCACATCATCCTGTTCTCTCCTGTTGATGCTATCGCCACCCTCTTATCAGGAGCTTGTTATCGGTTTTGCGTTATCTAGTCTGTGATCGGGGCGAGAGTGTGGCGCAAGACGTGAAGCTGTGCCGAGTTGTTATCTATCTCGCCAGTGTGTATCAGTAAGCGGGGTCATGGACGATTACTCCACCAATTAGCGGAACCGTGGACCGTGAAATAATGACATCGTGAATTAGAAGATTAGTAAGGTTTCCGTGTGATCTGATGTAAAGAGCAGCAGCACAGACAGACAGACAGACAGACAGACAGACAACCTCCAAGCAACAGTCTACCCATGTCGCCTGCTTCTCCATACCTGTTGCCATTAGTGTTAGACCCTTCTGTAAGTAAGTCTTAGTCGCTCACTAAGCACTTTCTCCAATACTCCAAGAAACGCGGATAGATTCTCAAATATTTCCGCGCGTTAACTCGAAGACTTCCACCAGGCTCTTGTGGACATTGTTGCGGTTTCAAGAGTGTTCCCATGATCGTTGTGAGGGAGAAACTCTTGTATGAACCTGACTAATTTCTGTGGGCCTAAAATAGAATGAATGAGAGAGCTAGGTGTTAAGGAAAACGCGCCGTAGTGAGTCTGATGATCTTATTCCGAAACATCCCGCGCCGCACACCCGTAACATTCCAAAGGCTCTGGTTGAAGTTACATGTTCTTTTTTTTTTTTAGGATGTTTTTACGGCTCTAGTGACAAGTTAACAATATATCTACATTATTAACTGGGGAAACACTCTCGGGATCACCGCAAATAATCTCTGTGGCCTTTGAAAATAGTCGTGGTGAGAGAGCCGAGCGTTTCAGAATAATTGCCTGAAACTAAGGTGAGTCCCGAGATAATGCGAGGTATAGAATCTGAATATGGACAGCCACCCAAGCAGGAGACAGTTAACTCTTCTTCCCCACGTCAGCTTAGTGTGTATATTAAATTGGTATTGTTTACAAATGTCGATGGGAAAAAGAAAGAGGGGATAGAAAAAAAATAATGATTAGTTTGGGAAAAGCAGCTTGGAAGTGGTAAAGAGTGGAAAGGTATAGATGTGTGTGTGTGTGTGTGTGTGTGTGTGTGTGTGTGTGTGTGTGTGTTTATATAAAAGCAGGGGAACGTTGTGCAAGGTTGGAATTTTGTATAATATCGATAACGATCTACGCGCTTAGTGAATTGTTGTGCGGTAATGATGGCGGTGTGGCGGTGGGTGAGGCTTGGGTGGAGAGAACTTGGGTGAGGACTTTGGTGGGGCGGGGCGTTCGTTAATGATGCTTGTTTTTTTCTTTTTCTCTCTTCTTTTTTCTTTTATTATTTGGCAGTTTCTTAATTCGTATTTATTATTCTGAGCGAATACACTAAAGTGAAAGGAGTGGCAAGATGAACAGAGAGAGAGAGAGAGAGAGAGAGAGAGAGAGAGAGAGAGAGAGAGAGAGAGAGAGCGTTTTATATACCTAAATTATACGAGATAAAATTTTACGTGTACTGCTATCTAGCATCAGATAAGGATGTACCTGAAACCGTTTTAGCATTTTGGCCTTAAAGTTTGCTATAATAAATGTTTATCATGTAGCGCGTGAATCTCGCAGGTGTTAACGAAGCGGCACAACAGGTAACTCAAGTCTCGTCCTTTAATACGCGCCTCCCGCCGACGCTGAGGAGAGCGCGGTGCGTCAACAAGTGTTCCCTGACGACTTGCCGCTGGGAACAAGTCGCGCCTCGCCGTCAGGGCTCCACCCCGCCGCGGTGTGAGACAGCACACCGCTGCTCCGCGATCCGTCCGCGGCGGGCCAGCTGTTCATGCTGCGGGTGGCCGCTGCCCGCAGATCTGACAACTGTGACTTGGTACACCGAGTCTGTTTCCGTTACCTGTGTAGGAAGCTCAAGTCCTAACTAAGTGTAGGAGGAGGACGGGGCTTCTCTCAGGCAAGCTGGACGAGTCAGTGGTGCCGCTGCGTCTCCTCGCCTCGCCTCTTTTCTCAGTTGACATCAGTCATCGACGGCGCCGCCTTGCCTCTTTATGGCTTCCGCAGGAAACACGGCCACAAGGATAGCCACTTGAACTTGTCCCCAATGCGATGAGTTGCTGGGCTGCCGCACCGGAAGGCCCCGTTCAGCGATGAGTAATTTACTGAAGTGTATCTCTGTGGCGCCTCCTGAACACGTGGCAACCAATGTTCATCTGATCTAGCCGTGCAGCAGGCAGCCAATGAACAGATAAACTGCTGAGGACACTGTGCCAGCACCTGAGGGGAGTCATGGTGTGCAGCCTCGATACAGGGGGGCACATTAAAGGAAGTTTCCCGTCACCTGTATTTAAAAGTCTGTACTTACATCAGCTGCAAAGCACTGCTTCCCGATCTTGTGGCCTTGGCCTGCTGGGAGTTTACAGATGTAGTGGAGGAGCTGGAGGAAGAAGCAGGCGACAGTTATATCCAAC
>NC_087160.1:21434431-21446931 GCF_035594125.1 Scylla paramamosain
ATGCAGCACAGCCAATTATACCTGCAACTCGCGGTCTTGATAGTGAGTACGAGAGAGGAGAGATCGAAGTTACGAGTCAATGCGTGGAAAGGTGAATATTAATAATGGTTATGTGACTAATGCTGTAATGGTAGTGGTGGTGGTGGTTGTGGGTGGGTGGTAGTAGTAGTAGTAGTGGTAGTAGTAGTAGTAGTAGTAGTAGTAGTAGTAGTAGTAGTAGTAGTAGTAGTAAGGAGGAGAGGGAGCATTATGTATGTACATCACTAATGAGAGCAGCAAGGGGGAAGAGGAGGAGGAAGAGGAGGAGGAGGAGGAGGAGGAGGAAAATATTACAGAAATTCTCGTTAATATTAAAGAGAGAGAGAGAGAGAGAGAGAGAGAGAGAGAGAGAGAGAGAGAGAGAGAGAGAGAGAGAAAAAGAAAAAATTTGTTATATTCCTCAAGAACATAACAGCTGCAACTACTACTACTACTACTACTACTACTACTACTACTACTACTACTACTACTACCTACACCACCACCACCACTACCACCACCACCACAGCCCCCAGAAGCAGGGCAGCCCCAAGCGAGTCAATCATTGGGCCATAAACACGAGGAAACCAGCCAATCAAAACACGCAGACAAGTATACCGCTCCTAAACTAGTCCCCACCTCTCTCTCTCTCTCTCTCTCTTTCTCTCTCTCTCTCTCTCTCTCTCTCTCTCTCTCTCTCTCTCTCTCTCTCTCTCTCTCTCTCTCTCTCGTAAGATTTATAAGCTTGCTATCAGGATGCCGTGATCTTCAACAGCGCGGGGCGTGGCGAGAAGGGCTGAAGGAGGAAGAGAAGGAGGAGGAGAGATGGACTGATGGATAGCAGAGAGAGAGAGAGAGAGAGAGAGAGAGGAGAGAGAGAGAGAGAGAGAGAGGCCAACGCTTGGTTACATTAATTTTCTAATCTTATACACATGACAGCTATTTTTTGTCATTATCTTAGTGGATTCTCGATGTGGATTCTCTCGTCTTTCGCTTCTCCGACTCTCTCTCTCTCTCTCTCTCTCTCTCTCTCTCTCTCTCTCTCTCTCTCTCTCTCTCTCTCTCTCTCTCTCTCATTCTCTTCATCTCTCTCTTGTGTTTTCTTTCCTCCATCTCTCCTTCATTATCTCTTGTCTCATTTTCTTCATCTCCTCTTTTCTCTCTCTTTTTTTTTTTTTACTTATATCAGCTTAATTGTGTCTTTTCTCTACCTGCATTTCATATTTCTTATCCAGTTCCTTTTTATACCCACCTTTTTTACCTCTTTTCCTCCCGTCCACATTCCTTCAAATTCTCCATTTCCTCTTTCGTCTCCTCCTCCTCCTCCTCCTCCTCCATTATCTCTCCTAGCTCCCTTCTTTCGAGTTTCGTATCTTCTCTCCACATCTTCAGTACCTTCCTCCCTCCTGCCCTCCCTCCTACCCTCCCTGCTGCCCTCCCTGCCCGGTTCCCTTCCGCTTCAATCAGCTGCACAAAACCAGCGGTGAAGACAGTCATTCTCCGCTAATGCCGCTGCGCCGTAAAGATGGGAGGAAGTCGGAGAGAACCAGATCAATTTAATAAGCTTCTAGGGACGTCTTAGAGCGCTCATTACAGACAGTACAAGGATGGACGCGTTTGTTGTAAAGGTTAATGATACAGAAAAGGAGGTAATGAAGATACGGGTTAACTCTTGCGCTATGAAGGTGGACAGAGCGGGCAGGAGCATGTGTTGGGAGTCTTAGTGTTGTGAATGGACATGATGAGATTTGGCATGCAGGCAGTAGGGTTAGTTGATGCAGTGTGGTGCTGAAAGTTGAGAGAGTGAGAGAGGCGGTGTGGATGTAGTTTTTTGATGTAGCGTTTGACTCCACCCTGTTTAATGTATATGTGTGTGTGGAGCCTTGAGTCTTCTATAAGGGATGTGAACGAGGCCCCTGTTTTTTTGGGGTTATCGGTGTGGAATAAAATTGTCACACTTGGTTGAGAACGCCCCGTCCCGTGAAGGGTGGTTTTGTAAAGAGGCGAGATGTCAGATTTGGATTAGACTACCCTGAATGAAGGAGAAAGATAGTTTTGCTTGTAAAGAAAACGGATGAGAGTAGTAAAGAATTGTTTCATTGACATATGGCAAGTTTGAGGGATTTTCTTTTTCTTTTTTATTTTTCTGCCTCAATGTAGAGATAACAAAGAAAGGTCACAAGTCCATCGTTAGTCACATGTATGGGCGAAGCTTACAGTTGGCGGCGCGAGGGTCATCAGCTGAGTGGCAGGGAGATCGGGGCGGTTGTCATCAGCATGGGAGTGGACGCGACACGGGGGCATGAGAAATGGGCGGTGAAGATCGGAGCTATCGGCGGAGCGGGGAAGGGACACGGAGTACGATTAGGGAAGGCAATGACGCGTGAGAGGAGACGTGAGGGTTACGAAAGACTGACTCCTGGATCACCTGTTCCCGCCCATCACCACGCTAATAAAGCAGCACACACACACACACACACAACACACACACACACACACACACACACATACACACACACACACACACACACACACACACACAGGTAACTTATTGACCGTAAGTACTGTACATCACAAAAACTAAATACTAACATTGAAATAAGGATGAAAAAAATAGATAATGCATTAGGGTGTGCGTGTAGGTGGGCATACACAAACCTATACCAGTAACAGTACCCTTCATCTCACCACCACCACACCACCACATCACCACCACCAGACCACCACCAACACCTTCACTTCACATCACAACACAACCCATCATATTCCTTTGCATCATCTTCCCCCTTCCTGCCTCATCCCTCTCCTATCCCATCCCTCACCCCTCCAGATCCTCTGTTAGGCACCCCTCCTCCCCTATCCCTCTACCCCACGTGTCACCCCCCCCCCAACCCGTGTCATTAGCCCCATGCCCGCCAGCACAAGTCGCCTCCTGCTGTGTCGCCACTAAACCTCCATCGTTCTTGTTAATTAGTTAATTGTTTCGTTTAGCGAGTACCTGAGGCGAGAGAGAGAGAGAGAGAGAGAGAGAGAGAGGAGAGAGAGAGAGAGAGAGAGGAGGAGGACCAGGACAGCAAGGAGTGGATGAAGTGAGAGAAAGATTTGTAACACTAATAACTCGTGGCTCACAGCGTCGTCTCTTGTGCCTCGTCACGTGCTCAACTGAACCCGACCCTCCACCTCGTCCCGACACACACACACACACACACACACACACACACACACACACACACACACACACACACACACACACTACCACCACCACTGCCACCACCACCACCACCACCTCCACCAGACAGCTCACCTGAAAAAGAAACTGGAAAAGGAGAAAGAATAAACAAGGTGGAAAGAAAGCGAGCGGTGAGGAGGTGAAGAGGTGGAAGTCGCGGCCAGAGGAGCGTGTCGGGAGGCGGAGTAGTAATGAGGGAGGAGGAGGAGGAGGAGGAGGTGGAGGAGGAGCAGGAGGCTGGAGGGGCAACACAGCACCATGCCATTTGGAAGTGCGGTGACGCGCCCTCAGTGGTTCCAGTAGCGGGCGTCCCCAGGGTGGCGAAGGAAAGGGGTAGGGGGGAGGCAGGGGAGGGAGGGAGGGGGGTCGCTAATGGCTTCATTCACACCTGTGGCCGCCCAGGAAGGTGCGGCAGGTGAAGGAGGAAGAGGAGGAGGAGAGGGAAGAGTTTAACGTGGATGGAAGCGAAAAAAAAATTAGTGGAGCAAGAGAGAGAGAGAGAGAGAGAGCAGACAAATATGAGTTTTACGAAGAATGTAGAGAAGCAAAATCTGGAGAACAAGAAAGAAGAGAAATTCTGACGGGAAGGAAAACAAGAAAGATGCAATGCAGTGAAGAATGAGGAGGAGGTGGAAGAGAAACACGTGGAGCTGAACATGTTAAAGCAAAAAAAAAAAAAAAGGAGGGGAAGAATGTAAAGTTTGTCTGACATTTGAGGGGAATTACGCAATGAAGACAGGTAAAGGAGAGAGGGAAGAAGAGGTTAGGTGAGTGACGGGCGAGAGTCATTCATTAACTAGACAGAAAATGACGCCAGTGGAATTTGGTAAGAAGGAGGAAAGTGAGCCGGGATGGGTTAATTAAGAAAGAGAAGAGAAGAGAAGGAGAAAGGAAGAAGAAAATTATGCAAATGAAGGAGAGCTTTAAAATGTCTTTGAAGGAAACTAAAACGTGAGAGACAAGACGCTAATATGCAAAGTAGAACCTGGGGAAAAGAAATTGTGTTGGAGAAAAGAAGAAGGAAAAAAATAAAAACATGAAAACATCAAACCTGTTCTAAACTTTCTGGCATTTTTTTATTTGTTTATCGCCTTTCAGTTATTTTCTTTTTACATTTGTGGTTGTGATTATCTTTATTATCTTTAGCATTAATTTACTTATCAGCATGTACTGTATATATTTGTTTTGCTGTGTGTGTATATGTGAGAGAGAGAGAGAGAGAGAGAGAGAGAGAGAGAGAGAGAGAGAGAGAGAGAGAGAGAGAGAGAGAGAGAGAGAGAGAAACACACACACACACACACACACACACACACACACACACACACACACAATCTCCGGTGGTCGCAAGGAAGGGAGGGAAGGAGAGGGAATGAAAGGGAGAGGGGAGGGAAGAGGAGAAGGGAGAGTAGAAGGCAGAGGAGAAGACACCCCCCTACCATTCTCGCTAACAAAGGGCGCTTCCTCCCCTTTTCCTCTCCCTCCTCCACCACCCACCCCCCTTTCCTTCTCCTTTCCCCTTTTCCTTCTCTATTCTTCCCCTTAACTTTTTTTTTTTCATCTGTACATTTCCACATATTTTTTTCCGCCCTTCCTACCTCTCATTTCCTTTCTTCTTCCTGTTTTATTACTTGTTTCCTGTTTCTTGGTTCTGGTCAATTTCTCTCATATCTCTCCTTTCTATCCATATCTTTCTTTACAACAACAACAACAACAACAACAACTACTACTACTACTACTACTACTACTACTACTACTACTACTACTACTACTATGATCTTTTATGCTACTACTCTCTCTAATATACCAGTGACACTTTCCAGTAATAATTATAATGATGATGATAATAATAATAATAATAATAATAATAATAATAATAATAATAATAATAATAATAATAATAATCACCAGACAACTAATAAAGCGAGAAATGCTGGAAGAACAAGAACAATAACAACAGGATGTGGATGAGGAAAATAAGAGGAAAGAATGTCAATAAATGAAGATAAGTGACTTTTGTCTTCTTAATTTATACTTCTTTTTCCTCCTCCTCCTCCTCCTCCTCCTCCTCCTCCTCCGTCACATCTGTACATCTCCTTTTACTCCTCCTTCTCCTTTCTTCATCTTCTCTTTCTGTCACTTCATTTCTTATTCATATTAATTGGGATTATATTATGTTAACGTGTGTATGTGTGTGTGTGTGTGTCTGTGTGTGTTTGTGACTACCTCTTCCTCCTTCCTCTTGTCTTCATTTCCTTTTATCACTTCATTTCTTATTCGTATTAACTTGGATATGTTATGTTTATGTGTCTGTGCACTGAGTGAGTGTGTGTGTGTGTGTGTGTGTGTGTGTGTGTGTGTGTGTGTGTGTGTGTGTGTGTGTGTATGTGTGAGTGTGTCATGCCTAAAAATAACTAACTCGGGACCGTCAGAACAAGTTTGTATCAAGCCTGGCCATCTCTCGCCATCATCCGGGCCTCATCTGATTGGCTGATTGGCTTTTTGCGCATGCTGGCCAGGAAGAAATTAAGTGACGAGGAGTGAGCTTTTCCTTCCCAAGATCTCGAGATTAGTATGACTTTTGTTTCCAGAGAGAGAGAGAGAGAGAGAGAGAGAGAGAGAGAGACGAGGGGGAAGGTGAAAGAGAGATTGCCTGATATGGTTTTACTGTTACATTCCTTTGTGTTTCTTAGATTGTGTATGATGTATGATGTATTAGTATGTTAGTGTATGTGTATGTATATTTCCGTTTTCTTCACTGGTATTCATGGTTGTGTATACTGTTTTAGTGTTAAGTATTTCTCTTTTTTTTATTTATTGATTTGTTTATTTTATTTTTATTTATTTTTTTATTTATTTATTTGTTTATTTATTTATTTTTAAGTTACTGTGAGTGAATTAATGTATACGTATTGTTTCTATTGGTATTGTGTAAACGTGTTTTTTTTTTTTAACTACGTGTATATTTATGGCAGTACTTTTTTTTTTTTTTTAGAGTACGTATATAAATGTGGTGTGTTGTTTCCATGTGATTGTTTTGTATTGTAGTACTGTAAACTCTTATTTTTTCAACACTACAGTACACTACAGGTCGTGAAACTGCGGTACTGTGTGTGTGTGTGTGTGTGTGTGTGTGTGTTTTATGATTTTATAGATTGCATTTTAGTTTTATGTTTTTTTTTATAGTTTGTGCTTGAAGTTTTTTTTTCATCATGTGTGTGTGTGTGTTTTCCAATTCTATATCAATCCTTGTAACTATAGTCAATAAACTATCTGACTATCTATTTACCTATCTATCTATCAATCTGTCTATCTATCTATCTATTCATCTGTCTGTCTATATATCTATCTATATGTGTGTGTGTGTGTGTGTGTGTGTGTGTGTGTGTTATGTTTGGTCCCATAAAGTGTATAAGAATAATACGGTGACTTGACGCATCACACAAAGAAATGATATGAAAAACATGTACTTGACACACTCTGCAAGGTTATAACGTGCTTCTCCAAGGGACCTGATGACAACGTTGCCTGCATAAAGATACTGGGGCGGTAAAGTGTTCGATGCAAGACTGATATGTTTTGTCTTCCTTCCTTCCTTCCTTCTTTCTTTCTTTCTTTCTTTCTTTCTTTCTTAAAACAGTTACGAGTGAGGTTTTTTCATCATTCTTGTCTTTTTTTCTTTTTTTTTAGGGGGGTTATTTGATATTCTGAGTGAGGTTTTTCTTCATTCTTGTCTTTTTTTTCTATTGATTTCTCTCTTATTTCGTCCTCGTGTTTTTTTTTTTTTTTTTTATGTTGAAGTGAATGTCTTTCGTCTCCTTTTCTTTTTTTTCTAACCCATTTTCATTTTTGCATTATTCCTTAACTTTCCTCTTCACTCATTTCTTCTACTTTTATCTTTGTCTCTTAAGTCATATTCCCTCCTTTCTACATCATTCCTTACCCTTTACTCTATTTTTCCTCACTTTACATCACCTTCAGCACACTCGTCCTTCTCTTCTTCCCTTTCTTCCTTTCTGCACCACCACCACTAACACCAGCACCACCACCACCTCCTCCTCCACCTCGTCCTTTTCCCTCTGCGCTACCAACACTACCACCTCTTCCTCCTCCTCCTCCTCCTCCTGACTGTCACTATATATATTTTTCCCTACTCCCTCTCTCTGACGGCAAAAAGGGGGAGTGTAAAAAGGAAGTTATCAGGGTGAGGCAGGTCTGCGAACGGCCCACTGTCCATGGCCGGTATTAAAATCCGCATGTTGTGTCGGGCGATAAGGTTGGGGGTGTGATGGCGGCTCTTATCTTTGGCCACACACACACCTCCTGCCCCCCGCCACTCGCCTCGCCTCCCTGTCTCCCTCCCAGACTCTCTCTCTCCCCACTGCCTCCGCCGCCGCCACCGCCTCCGCCGCCTCCACCTCTTCCTCTGCCTCTCTTCCTCTGCCACCACGTATGCTGTGCTGCCACTACCTCTACTGCTGCCGCCACTAGTGTACTGCATTGTACTTATCCTCTTTCGCACGTGCTACCTCTCTCTCTCTCTCTCTCTCTCTCTCTCTCTCTCTCTCTCTCTCTCTCTCTCTCTCTCTCTCTCTCTCTCTCTCTCTCTCTCTCTCTCTCTCTCTCTCTCTCTCTCTCTCTCTCTCTCTCTCTCTCTCTCTCTCACATATTACCACAACGTTCCCTCTCTCTACATCACAGGAGCTCAGAGAGAGAGAGAGAGAGAGAGAGAGAGAGAGAGAGAGAGAGAGAGAGAGAGAGAGAGAGGCCGTGGGCAAGACAAATCAGGTGGTGCAGGTTGCCAATACAATGTAGTGATGGGCAAGGTCTGGTTTTAGCCTCAAAAGTCCATGAAGGGGAAGAAACCTACGCCAAAACTACTGACCAACCATTAGTCACTCCCTGTCCCATTGCAGAGAGAGAGAGAGAGAGAGAGAGAGAGAGAGAGAGAGAGAGAGAGAGAGTAAAATATGAGGTGCAGGAGGAAAACGGAGCAGCACGAGGTATAGGATTAAAAGAGGAAAAAAGAAAGAAAAGACAAAGAAAAAGAATGTGAAGGGAGAGTAAGGGGAGAGCAAGATTTGAAGTGAGGGGCAAGTGGTAGTGTACTGGTAGAGAGAGAGAGAGAGAGAGAGAGAGAGAGAGAGAGAGAGAGAGAGAGAGAGAGAACGAGCTGGAATGTACTACTGTAAAAATATACAACACCAACAAGACCACGAACAACAACAACAACTTAAGTACACAAGAATCAGATCAAACACACACACGCACACACATACACACACACACACACACACACACACACACACACACACACGTGCACGGAGCCACAAAGTACACACACCTGTAAGTCAGATTTAAGCAGCGGAGTGACCAGACACACATGAACGCACGCAGCTCGCAGCCAGCCAGCCTTGTTCTTGCGTTTACCAGAACAAAAACATTTACTTCCCTTATGCGCACTATCAGAAAATTAATCACTCGGACTTTTTTTTTACGTTTTTTTTTTTTTCATAATCCGCCGGGGAAAAGTGACCGGCGCGAGTGTGTAGCGCGTGATGGGAACATGAATCTCGAATTATTCTCACACGGTAAAATTATATTGCTGGGTTTAACGAAAATGTCGAGTCCGCTTAGTCTTCGTTTTCTTTTCCGTCCCCGCCGTGCCTTATATGTCTCGCCGCGGTGCTAGTGACGTATGCAAGTGGGTATTACACTGCTGTTACCCTGATGAGTGGACGGGAGGCTTCGGGACGCGGAGTGACTGGTGCGCTTCTCAGAAAGTTAAGGATAATCAACAGAAGCGCGGGATTACTGAGTTGGTTCAAGAAAAGTTAACAGAAGGATGAATAGTTTTTTGCTGTGACACGTCTAAACTCAAGAAAAGCATGTGTTACTCTATTGCTTCAAATCAACAACGACGAAATCTCAGTAAATTAAGAAAAAAATCAATAAAAACGCAAGATTAGTGAACTGGTTGCAGAAAAATCAAGTAAATGGCGACTACAACTACAACTTGCTTGAAATCAACTAGAATATGTATTACTCTACTGCTTCACTTGTAAAATAAAAAAAACAAAGACTGTAAATTAAGAGAAATCAATAAAAACTCAAAATGACAACAGGCTCAAGAAAAATCAACATTAAGAAGAATAAATTTTACTACAACTCTTATAAAAATCAACAAAAAACATGTGTTGCTCACTTGCTTCACACAAATTGCTTACACAAGTGTTTCAGATTAATAAAAATCAACAAAAAACAACAACAAAAATATAAAGATAAAAAGCTAATCTTACACATCAACTACAATTAACATGAATTAAGAAAAACATCCAGATGGTCAGTAATGCAAGTGAACAAAAACACGGATATTTTCTTGCCCCAGCTTTGTAAAACTTTCCTACATCCACACTATTCATATTAAACAACTTACCTAAGAAACATTTCCTCCCTTTTTTTCTTACCAAACAAATCATAAACCTGTTTCTGATACGAATAATTTTCTTCACGATAACTTTCTGTGTAGTTCCTTTTACTTATTACCTCGCTTTTTTATTCATAGAAGTTACTGGGAGCAGGAGGTCAGGGCGGGAGGAACCAGTAGATCGGGGCGGGGCGAGGCAGTAAGGAGTGAAGAGGCGGGGGAAAGGAGAGAAGTAAAGAAGACAAGAGCAGCAGATTAACAAGTCTTTCATTTCTCTAATCTCAAAGGCTGTATATCGTGATGCCTCTGTGTATTGTGTATTGTGCTATTGTGTGTCTTTTCTTCAGCAGGATTAGTGAGTATTGGGTATGAATAATCTCTCTCTCTCTCTCTCTCTCTCTCTCTCTCTCTCTCTCTCTCTCTCTCTCTCTCTCTCTCTCTCTCTCTCTCTCCACTCATCCATTCATGCAGCAAGTTATGAGAGAGAGAGAGAGAGAGAGAGAGAGAGAGAGAGAGAGAGAGAGAGAGAGAGAGAGCAACAATACGAATACGATGGGAAGGACAGACGGATGACGCTGGTGGTGTCGGCAGAGAGAGAGAGAGAGAGAGAGAGAGAGAGAGAGAGAGAGAGAGAGAGAGAGGGAGGGAGGGAGAGGAGAAGGGAGTTTTGACAGATCCCGCCTGGCTGGGAACCCCGATAACAAAATTCAATCTGAAACTATATTCTCCAGCTGACCAGTCGGAGGGTGCAAGGATTTTTTCCCAAAGATATTCGTCCCGTGTTCCCCTCTTCTCTTTCTCTCTCTCTCTCTCTCTCTCTCTCTCTCTCTCTCTCTCTCTCTCTCTCTCTCTCTCTCTCTCTTGGTGATGGATTATTTTGTCTTTTCTTGCTTCTTTTTATATTTTTTTCTTTATTCTCTATTTATTCTTTGGTGTACTTCCGTTTTCTTCGTGTTTTTTTTTTTTATTAGTTTTCAGTGGCTTTCGTTTTCTTTCTCTTTTTTTATTTAAAGGGGACACTACACTAAGTTTTATGTATTTTCTTGTGTATGAACGAAAAAAAAGGTTAATGTTATTTCTTTATGTGAATGTTTTTGTCATCTTATTTATACATTTTTTTTTTTTTTACACGTTGTTTCCCATTTTCACTTTATTTGTTTTATATTCTCAATTTTAGTTACTGATTTCTATTTTTTTTTTTTTGTTTATTTATTTATTTATTTATTTATTTATTATTTATTTTTTTATTCATTTATTTATTTATTTTTTTTTTTTTCTACTGTACTGTGTCCTCAACTTGCTTTTCGTCATATACATATTGATGTAGAATTTGCTGTTCATTCTCGTCTAAAATTTTAAGCATTTATATTGTTCTCTTCGTTTATATTGTTCTCTTAGTTTACTTGTCTAATGATCAATGATTTTTATTATTGTTATTATTATTATTATTATTATTATTATTATTATTATTATTATTATTATTATTATTATTATTATTATCATTACTATTATTATTATTATTATTATTACTATTATTATTATTATTATTATTATTATTATTATTATTATTATTATTATTATTATTATTTCATGTAGTAAATATAATGTTTTTCATCTCTCTCTCTCTCTCTCTCTCTCTCTCTCTCTCTCTCTCTCTCTCTCTCTCTCTCTCTCTCTCTCTCTCTCTCTCTCTCTCATCCTCCCTCCTACACCGAGGCATCGAATGGAAAATAACTTAGAAAAAAATAATCGATATCCATATTTGCGGAAAAAGAATCAGGAAGGTTGAGAGAGAAAAAATGAGAAAATATCAATTTCAATCACGCAGGAAGAAAATGGCGTTGGGTCCTGCTCCTCCTCCTCTCTCCTCCTCCTCCTCCTCCTCCTCCTCCACGGGATTTTGACGGATATTGAAATCATATCAGTAGAGTCAGCCGCCAGTCAGCTGATCCAGGAAGTCAGGGGAGGGAAGGAAAGAAGAGGAGGAAGAGGAGGAGGAGGAGGAGGAGGAGGAGGAGGAGGAGGAGGAGGAGGCTGAGAGGAAGAGAAGAGGTATGGAGGGTAGACAGAAGACTATATGGTTCTCTCTCTCTCTCTCTCTCTCTCTCTCTCTCTCTCTCTCTCTCTCTCTCTCTCTCTCTCTCTCTCTCTCTCTCTCTCTCTCTCGCCTGTGTGTGTCAGAAAGATGATAAAAAGCGAGAAAAGAGAGACACGAAAGAGAAAAAGATGGATGCAAAAGTGAAAAGGGGAGACGAGAGAGAGAGAGAGAGAGAGAGAGAGAGAGAGAGAGAGAGAGAGGAGGGGCGGGAAGGAAGAGGAAGGAAGATAGAGGGGAAGGGGAGGAAGAAAGAAGGGAATCCGGAGGGAGAGAGATAGAGTAAGAGAGAGAGAGAGAGAGAGAGAGAGAGAGAGAGAGAGAGAGAGAGAGAGAGAGAGAGAGAGAGAGAGAGATAAGGTGAGGAAGGCAGAGGGAGGGATGGAGGAAGGGAGCGAAGGATAAGCACAGTACGGTGGACAACTGAATATTGATGTTTGTGATAAAGGCGAGAGTCTGGTGTTGCTTTTGCCAAGGAGGAGGAAGGGACGGAGGGACGGAGGGACGGAGGGAGGAAGAGGACGACACCACGGGAGAGGAAGAATGGGGAGACGGGGAGACGGAGAGATGGAGGGACAGAAGGAATGGGAGCGGTATAATGTGAATGGATGAAAGAAAGGAGGAAGAAAATGGAAGATTGTAATGTTTTTAATTCCTTTTTTCTATGAGCTTTTATAGTTTAGTTTTTATTAAGAGTCAAGAGAGACAGACAGACAGACAGACAGACAGACAGA
>NC_087160.1:21456931-21461931 GCF_035594125.1 Scylla paramamosain
CATAAAAACACTCATAAAAACTCGTGTAACTTCATGTACAGCTTTTTGATAGTGGAAGTGCATACAGAAGTGTTTTAGAATACGGCGAAGTGTGTGTGTGTGTGTGTGTGTGTGTGTGTGTGTGTGTGTGTGTGTGTGTGTGTGTGTGTGTGTGTGTGTGTGTGTGTGTGTGTGTGTGGTAAGAGGAAGGAGGAACGAAGG
This sequence comes from Scylla paramamosain, assembly GCF_035594125.1. NCBI lineage: Eukaryota > Metazoa > Arthropoda > Malacostraca > Decapoda > Portunidae > Scylla > Scylla paramamosain. The sequence goes on from NC_087160.1 coordinate 21,457,133, forward strand.
CTGAGGAGGCGCCTGGAGTTTGCAAGAATGAGTGAGAGGATGATGGAAGAGGAACTGCAGAGGATGGAAGATAAATACATGAAGAAAGAAGTAGAAGTAGGAAAATAGTGAACAAAGGGAGGACAGAGGAATATGATGATGGAGATTTAGGAAACAGGAAAAGAAGGAAGCGTTACACACACACACACACACACACACACACAGAGAGAGAGAGAGAGAGAGAGAGAGAGAGAGAGAGAGAGAGAGAGAGAGAGAGAGAACTCACCTGGATCAGCGAGATACGAGTATACCTACCTGGAGAGATAGAGTTTGGCAGGAACCACAGGGATAAATATTCCCCAAACAGTCCTGTCGTGTTCCCGCCTCAGCCCGCTGTTCAAGTCATCCCTCCACCACCACCACCACCACCCCCACCACCACCACTACCACCATCTAGCCTTAACTCTGCAGTATTACCTGTAGCACCATCATCCATTCATTAACACCTCTTACTATCCGTCGTTTCTTCACGTTTCTTCACACCTGTCACCGCATCTGTCACCTACACCCACGTACTTACCTTTTCCCTTCAACTTGACATTTTCTTTTCATTTAAACATGTTAACATTTGTGAAAATATGAAAAATATTATTTGTAAGGAATGAATCGGGAGCTTAAGATGAAGTCTGCCAAAGGAACATCTATTTTGTGTTAAGGATTAGAAAAAGAAAAATTTTGATAAATCTAATTATACTCAGAGACTTGGATAGCTTAATTTAAAGAAATGGGCTGAGAATGTACAAAATGAATAAATAGATGTGTGAAAATTTGACACCTGAAAGTAGAATTGTGCAAAAGTATTTATGGTTATGAACAAAAGTGTATCACCAGCAACACAATCATAATCATAACAAAGATCACTTCATCTCCAACACACAGAAGTCATAAACATATAGACTATAGAAAACATAAACTATAGAACAACAACAACAACAACAAATCAACAAACACTAACATTTCAAGAGAACAAGAAAACAAAATACCCATGAACAAAAAAAAAAAAAAAGACAATCAGATCTCTTAGGTGCAGCAAAACATACCGACAACACGTTCAGTATATAACTCACAATGAACCAGTACTAACACCAGGATAGACAGAGTTTGGGTATAGATACAGAAACCACTCACTTGCATCTCACTATACACTCTTCTACAAGGGATATGAATCTCCTTATGAACGTTACTTATCCTATTTTCGTTCTTTTTTCTCTTTTCTTTGTCCGGCATTCCCCACTTTTCAAAATTATCTCTTTGTTTGTCTTTCTTTATTTCCAGCAACTATTTTTTTCTTGTTTATTTTTTTCAAAGGGAGGTTTATGTCATTACTGTTGTTGCTGTCTTTTAAAGTAGTAGTAGTAGTAGTAGTAGTAGTAGTAGTAGTAGTAGTAGTAGTAGTAGTAGTAGCAGCAGCAGCAGCGGTCAACCAATGCCATCCAACTAGTAGTAGCAGGGTTAGCAATTGTTAGAGTGGGGAAGATGATGAGAGAGAGAGAGAGAGAGAGAGAGAGAGAGAGAGAGAGAGAGAGAGAGAGAGAGAATAACACAGGGAGGTAAAGGAAGGGGAAGGAAGAGAGGGAAGGAGAGAAGATAAGAGAGGAAGGGGACAGCAGGATGGAGGATACCAAAGAGAGAGAGAGAGAGAGAGAGAGAGAGAGAGAGAGAGAGAGAGAGAGAGAGGTGGGGGCGGTGTGGAAGAGGGACAGATCTGGCAGGAGGGAGGAGAGTTAGGGAGACAGGAAGGAAGAAGGAAGGAGGAGGAGGAGGAGGAAGAGGAGGAGGAGGAGGAGGAGGAGGAGGAGGAGGAGGAGGAGGAGGCGACTGACGAAGATGGATATGACAAGGAAGGACAGGAAGAGACAGGAGGATTGGAGAGGGAAAAAAAGAAAGAAGACAGCTGGGAGGGGAGAGAGAGAGAGAGAGAGAGAGAGAGAGAGAGAGAGAGAGAGAGAGAGAGAGAGAGAGAGAGATTAAAGCCAAGTTCTGTTTACTAGTAATTTTGCGCCAGTTAATTAATTCTCTCTCTCTCTCTCTCTCTCTCTCTCTCTCTCTCTCTCTCTCTCTCTCTCTCTCTCTCTCTCTCTCTCTCTTTCCAATCATTATTAAATTTTTGCTCTAATCTAATCTTTTCACAACCCTTTCCTTACTATTCCTTACCCCTTGTCCTCCTCTCCCTCTCTCCTCTCCCTCTCTCCTCTCCCTCCTCTCCCTCTTCCCTCTCCCTCTCACTCTCACAATCTCTCTCCATCAGACACAGATATCAAACGTGATCCTTTGTTGCTACACAATAGGGATAAATTTTCTCTCTCTCTCTCTCTCTCTCTCTCTCTCTCTCTCTCTCTCTCTCTCTCTCTCTCTCTCTCTCTCTCTCTCTCTCTGTCCCTTAAGAGAGATTGGTTGTGATCTTTTTAACAACTCCCAGAGATGGACGAAGATCATTTGTGGGTAGTTTTGTGTGACGTTTATTTGGCGGGTTGAGTCTGGATGGGAAGGGGAGGGAAGGGTGAGGAGGGAGGGTGATGGTGGTGGAAGAGGTCGTGGTTGTGGGTGGAAGTGGTGGTGTATGTTGGGAAGAGGGAGGAATTGAAATAGCTATGGTTTTGTTGCTGTTGTTGTTGTTATTGTTGTTGTTGTTGTTGTCAGTAGTAGTAGTAGTAGTAGTAGTAGTGATAATAGTAGTACAATATCGGAATTATGTGCATTTTCGTTTTTTTTCATACAGGCCACGTGCCTTGGATGCAGTAGTAGTAGTAGTAGTAATAGTAATAGTAATAGTAGCAGTAGTAGTAGTAGTAGTAGTAGTAGTAGTAGCAGCAGAATGTTGTTATTGTTGTTGGTGGTGGTGGTGATGGTGGTGGTGGTGGTGGTGGCGGCACTGGCAATGATGGTAATGGTAGTGATGCCATAAGTGGTGGTGGTGGTGGCAGTCACACTAATAGTATTCTGTTAAACATTACTCTCAACACTGTTTTTCTCGCCACCTCATTGTCACCTCAGATTGACAAACGCACAAGAAGACAAACACACACACCCAGTCATTTATGGTATTTCCGATGCACACACACACACACACACACACACACACACACACACAGGACGTCTCACACCTTCGGATCAAGCCTAACTTTCTCTCCAAACTTGTGTTATCTTTGGAAGGGAAGGTGGCAGGGAGGGAGGGAGAGAAGGAGAGGAGGGAGGGAAGGAGAAGACGAGATAGGGAGGTAAAGGGAAGGGGGAAAGTGACGAAATGCGGATAAGAGAGAGAGAGAGAGAGAGAGAGAGAGAGAGAGAGAGAGAGAGAGAGAGAGAGAGAGAGAGATGTGCAAAGATGGAATGAGAGAGTCCGAAGCAGGAAAGAGAAAATGAGATAAAAGATAAAGGAGGAAGATTTGAAGACCGAAGAAGAAGAAGAGAAGGAGGAAGAGGAAGATGAAGAAGACGATGACTGAGAATAGAAAAGAGAAAGGGGAGATAAGATAGACGGAAGAAAAGAGAATAATGAAGGGAGAACATTGTAGTAACGAGGAGAAGACAACAACAACAACAACAACAAGAGGAATATTTTTAAACGTAGAATAGAGAGAAGGAAGAAGGAAGAAGAGGAAAAACAGAATAGATTAGTGAGAAGAGAGAGACAGACAGAGAGAGAGAGAGAGAGGTAGGCTGGGAAAGGAGAGGGGAGGGGAGGGGATGGGGAAGGGGTTTAGGGCGTACAACAAATGGGTGACGAGTGATTATGGGGGGGATGGGCAGGTTGTCCACTTATCTGCCAGTCACCCTTGGCGGCGGTGGTGGTGGTGATGGGGGTGATGGCGGTGGTGATAGGGATGGTGATGATGGAGCTATGATGATGATGGTGTTATGATTGTTGTTGTCTTACGGCGTTGATGGTGGTGGTGGTGGTGTTAGTAGTAGTAGTAGTAGTAGTAGTAGTAGTAGTAGTAGTAGTAGTAGTAGTAGTAGTTTTGATCTAGCAAAAATACTGTACATGAAAGCACATATGAGAGAGAGAGAGAGAGAGAGAGAGAGAGAGAGAGAGAGAGAGAGAGAGAGAGAGAGACTAGAAATAAAGCAGAAGAGTAAGGAGATAAGAAAAAAGGAAGACAGAGAATAAGAGAGAGATAAAAAGAATCAGAGAGAGAGAGAGAGAGAGAGAGAGAGAGAGAGAGAGAGAGAGAGAGAGAGAGAGAGAGAGAGAGACGAACAGACAGCCACAGACAAAAAGCACCAGAGTAAGAAGATAAGACAAAAAAAGGAAGAGAGAGGGAGAGAGAGAGAGAGAGAGAGAGAGAGAGAGAGAGAGAGAGAGAGAGAGAGAGAGAGAGGAAGAGAGAGGGAGAGGGGGAGGAGAGTAAGAGAGAGATAAAGAATAATAACACACTGTGGATGCTGTGGGTTAGGTCCCATGTGATGCCTTGACGGATGACGAAGACACTAGGACTATGAAACAGTCTTTACGCGAGGGTGCTACAGGGGCGGAAGTAGCGTGCCTGCAGGGGGGGCGTTGGGGGTGGGAGGTGCACTGGTGGGGGGGACGTGTTCAGGTAGGGGTTCAAAGGGGGAGGGAGTGTTGTGGAGGTAGTAATATGAAGTGATTGTAGCTTTGTGCAGAACCTCGGATATCGTGCAATCGCTAACCACCACTTCTGCGCATCTTCCGATCTGTTTTAAAGACTTGCTGCGATGGTTTTGTTGCTCACACACACACACACACACACACACACACACACACACACACACACACACACACACACACACACACA
>NC_087160.1:21466931-21469431 GCF_035594125.1 Scylla paramamosain
CATAAGTGGAGTTGTAGACAATGGAGATGTAGGTGGTGGTGGTGGTGGCGGTGGTGGTAGATGGGATGGAAGAGTAAGGTGGAGTTTATGGTGAGGAGTTAACGGAAGAAGAAAGTGGAGGAGGAGGAGGAGAAGGAGGAGGAGGAGGAGGAGGAGGAGAAAGAGTTTGTGATGCATGGTGAAAGTTAGTGAGCGGAACAGGATGAGGAAAGAAGAAAGGAATGGAAAAGCATCTCTCTCTCTCTCTCTCTCTCTCTCTCTCTCTCTCTCTCTCTCTCTCTCTCTCTCTCTCTCTCTCTCTCTCTCTCTCTCTCTCTAACCTTTCACCCTTCCCACATCCTTTTCCATCATTTTCCTCCTCTCCTCCCTCCTCCGCTCGACCTGTCCTTCGCCTCCTGACTCCTCCTCCTCCTCCCTCCCCTCCTCCTCCTCCTCTTCCTCACTTCCTCCATCCCCTCCCTGTCCTCCCCCTCCCCCACCTTCTGGAGAGATAAGGGGGCGTGTGCAAGATAGCGCCACCTGGGTCCCGTCAGAACTGCCTACAGGATAAACAAATCGTGATAATAAAGGCGATTCTTAAGTCATTTGTTGTGGCTTGATCGCCTCTATGAAAATCCGGTGCGTTTTTCTTTTTTTTTTTTCTCTCTCTATTCTTGATTTCTCTATTTTGTTTGTTTTCGTTTTGGTTTAATTTTTAATGTGTTTTTTTTCGTTTTGTTTTCTCTGTCTGTTTTTTCTTTTCTTTTTTTTGTTGTTGTTCTTTGTTTTGGTTTGTTTTTCGTGTAACTTGTCGTTTTCTTCTTCTTCTTCTTCTTCTTCTTCTTCTTCTTCTTCTTCTTTTCCCTCTTCTCTTTTTTATTAGTTGTCCTATTTCCATCATTTTTCTGTTCAATTTTTTGCATTTACATATTTTCATGCTTATTCTTTCTTAATTTTTTTTTATCTCTTTTCTTCTCTCTAATTTGTCTTCCTTGGTTTTATTCACATTCTCTCTCTCTCTCTCTCTCTCTCTCTCTCTCTCTCTCTCTCTCTCTCTCTCTCTCTCTCTCTCTCTCTCTCTCATCCTGAACGTGCACCGCTAATCACACGCCGAGCGATAAACAGATAGTGAACACGAAGCGGCACCTCGCGCGCTTCTCGGAAAATTATTACTTGCGCGTTCTTGTTGTTTCCCTGGGCGGCCCGCGAACGATCGATGGATGGGCCGACGTGTGTTGCGCTCTTTGTGGATTAGCGCAGTATGGAGTGTTAAATAGCTGCCCTCTGGTGGAGTATTTTATTTATTTATTTATTCATTTATTTATTCTTTTTTTTTGTTTGTTTGTTTCACTTTCTTATTCTTAGTCTTTTATTATTATTATTATTATTATTTATGATGAAGTTATTATTTTTTTTTGTTATTTACGTTTTTCTTTTTTTATGCATTTATTTTTTTTCTGGCGTATATATTCTTTTTATCTTTGTTTATTTTGGTCTTACTTTAGTTGTTTATTTATTCTATTTATTTATTATTTATTATTTATTTTTATTTATTTTTTTTTTATTTATTTATTTGTTTATTTATTTATTTATTTTTTTTTTTTTTTTTTTTTGCATTGAGTAAAAGAAGAAGGAATGAGGAAGAAGAGTCAGTGTTGTAATTCCTTGTTCTTCTTCTCCCCGTTCTCTCTCTCTCTCTCTCTCTCTCTCTCTCTCTCTCTCTCTCTCTCTCTCTCTCTCTCTCTCTCTCTCAAAATAAAAGAAAAAATAGATTAGTCCCTACCACTTACTACTTGAAAGAAAACGAGAGAGAGAGAGAGAGAGAGAGAGAGAGAGAGAGAGAGAGAGAGAGAGAGAGAGAGAAGGGGGTGAAGCAAACGGAAACTGGAAACGAATAGGAAGAAAATCAAAGAAAACGAAGAAATAGAAGAAGAAAAGAAGAAGAGGAATAAAAGACAAAAAAAATAACAATTCTCAGACACATAAATACCTCCAGTTAGGCCACAACGGAAGAGGAGGAGGAGGAGGAGGAGGAGGAGGAGGAGGTGATGGAAGCTGCCGTGTATGGGAGACTGTGATAAATAAGGCTTGTTATCTGTAATTGATTTATCCCAACTGAGTCCTCGTGCCTAAGGGAGGAGGAGGAGGAGAAGGAGGAGGAGGAGGAGGAGGAGGGAAAAGGGTTTAGAGAGGAGGTGTGAAGGTGATGATTGTGATGATGGTGAAGGTGGTGGTGGTGGTAGTGATGAAGATGTGAGGAGGAGGAGGAGGAGTAGGGAAAGGGTTTAGAGAGGAGGTGTAAAGGTGATGATTGTGATGACGGTGGTGGTGGTGGTGGTGGTGGTGATGGTGATGGTGGTGATGGTGTGATGAGGAGGAGAAAGAAGAGGAAGAGGAGCGAAAAGGGTTTAGTGACTAGATGAAAAAGAGGCAAAGAAGGTGAAGATGATGATGATGATGATGCTGATGATGATGGTGATGGTGAAGGTGGTGGTGGTGGTGGTAGTGAAGATGTGTAAGA
>NC_087160.1:21474431-21494431 GCF_035594125.1 Scylla paramamosain
CTGACAATCTTGCAAAACCTGACAGGCTTCTTAGATCACTGAACTGAAGACCGAGAGAAAACGTTAAGCAGTAAAGTAAATTTGGTACACAACACTTCTGAGTACACACCTCCGCCACTCACAGACCCAACATTCCAACAAACTCTTACTTACATCCTTCTAAGTAAGACAGAGAGGATTTTTACATCACAGAACTTCAGACTGAGAGAAAACGTTAAACAGTAGAAGTGAGTTTGGTACTTGACTCTTGACCATTAACCTCCTCCTCTCACACACCCAGCACACACATCCTTCTGAGCAGACTGTACCGAGCAGCTGCCCTACACGTTATCGCCAACAAAAAGTATTAGGCGTGTCAGGCGTCATTATCAAAGGAATTAGTCTTTCAAGTAGTGGATGAAACTGGGGCCTGATAAGGTGAGGCGGGACCCTGATACGAGTCCTAAAGTGCCGTAAGGGCGGGCGTGGCTCCCTCCTCAAGGCGTCCCTGGCCCTTAGCAGCCGCCCCGCACTCCCACTGGCACTCAAGCACATATGATGCAGTGTTGCCAGCTAGTGACCTCCCTCATCACCTCACTCATCGCTCCTTGTCACCCCGGACCCTCATTCCTTCATCCTCCCTTCGTCTCCCTTGCTCTCCCACTCATCTCCCGTTCCTGTCACTCAAGGGCGTTACCTGTGTTGTAGAATCTCACCTGTGGCGTGTATAAGAAATTGTTACATATAGAGATCACCTGTAGCCCAGACTGTATGATGTGTTCTTGTTGTCTGAAACGCTTTGGTGTCTCAATAGGAGAATTTGTAAAGGCCTCAGAGATTATTAGTTTGGTTCTTAGTTGTTTCATTGGATTAGTAGTGCTGGTTCTTAGTTGTTTCATTGGATTAGTAGTGCAGAGTCTGTTAAACTATCACCCCATTCATGAAAACACACTTGAAAACCTCCAGTAACTTCCACAAGAGTACGTTAGATATAAGGCAGAGAAAAATACACGGAAATTTTAAGGAATACGGAAAGTAGTGTAAAATATTGAGAGCGGCCGTGATGATACCTTTAAAAAATAGAGTTACAGGCAAATATAACCTCTGGAGTTACCGTAGATCACCTGAGGACGTTACCTGTGCGAGAGGGTCACCTGAAGTCACCTGGGAGTTACTAGGAAAAGATGCTAAACAGATCACTCAGTACTAGGATGTAAGTAGGGTAAAGTGAAGTGAAGTGAAGTGAAGTAAAGACGAAGGCGAGATCATGTCATTCTTACCGGGAAGCGAGTGGGTGCCGCCAAGTGGGAAAAAAGAATCATTTAGTAAAAAAAAAAAAGTGAGTCCTTCCCTGTCCTCCTCCTCCTCCTCCTCCTCCTCCTCCTCCTCCTCCTCCTCCTCCTCCTCCTCCTCCTACTCCTTCCCATTAACTGACTCAGGTTGCACGTAGTAAGATTATCGAAATGTTCTTGATTAATTGCTCTCTTTTCCTTTCCGCCAATCATTTTGTTTCCTCTTCCTCCTCCTCCTCCTCCTCCTCCTCCTCCTCCTCCTCCTCCTCCTCCTCCTCCTCCTCCTCCTCCTCCTCCTTCCGGCTCTTCTCTACTTCATCAGAACAATTCATTATAAAAACTCACTCCTGAAGAGAGAGCGAGAGAGAGAGAGAGAGAGAGAGAGAGAGAGAGAGAGAGAGAGAGAGAGAGAGTAATGTATCCTCCTCCTCCTCCTCTTCCTCCTCCTCCTCCTCTTCCTCCTCTTCCTCCTCCTCCTCCTCCTCTTCCTCCTCCTCCTCCTCCTCCTCCTCCTCCTCCTCCTCCTCCTGTCCGTCACTGCCAGATCAGTATCACGTCATGTTTGCGTCTCTGTGCCATTTTCAAGGTAATTAAAGAAAGAGCAAAGATGAAAAAACAAATAAATGTTCCTCCTCCTCCTCCTCCTCCTTCTCTTCCTCCTCCTCTTCCTCCTTATGATTACAGGAAAATTACATATGAGCTTGTGTGTGTGTGTGTGTGTGTGTGTGTGTGTGTGATCTTTATTTATCATTCTCCTTTGCTCATGTGTTTATGCATCACAGTTTGGAGTCTTTCTTTTCCTTCTTGTCTCTTTTTTTTTCATTCCTATCTTTATTTTTATATTGTTTGTCTTTGTGTTTGATGAGTCATTTCCTTCAGTGTGGCATAACTTTTGGTTCTCTCTCTCTCTCTCTCTCTCTCTCTCTCTCTCTCTCTCTCTCTCTCTCTCTCTCTCTCTCTCTCTCTCTCTCTCTCTCTCTTGCTTCATTATGATATAAATTTTGGTCTCTCTTTCTCACTTGCTTCAATATAATGTAAGTTTACCCTCTCTCTCTCTCTCTCTTTGCAGGTGAGTAGCCCAGGTGTGGTGGATCCCCGAGGCGCTTCAGGTGTTGTGAGGGTATTTTTTTATTAGTTAGTTCCTTATCAGCACTACTCGTTCACTCGCTCACTCGCATTCCATTCCATCTCCCTTTCCTCCTCCCTCATATGTACAAGCTTGTTAACTCATTTCATCTTGTAGTTTACTTTCATTAACTCTCCCCTCGCTTTTCTAATTTCTCTGACTAGTTTTTTTGTTATCCTTTCCTAACTTTTTACTTCTTAAAATTTGCTCTTTTTTCTCTTCCTCTTATTCACTTGCATTCCATCCCACTTCAGTTTCCTTGCTTGTTCATGTAATTCACTTTCGTTAAACTCTTTTCTTTATTCCTTATACAAAATTTCATTATTCGCTTTTTTTTTTTTTTACTTCCCTTCTATTTCACTATCATTAAATTTTACTCGCTTTCTTCATTCTTCACACAAGCTTTCGTTATTCATTGCTAACTCTCTGTTTCTTCTAATTCACTTTTGTTAATTTCTGATCACTTTTCTTATTCGTCTTACAAGTTCTTCGTTACTTAAGTCACTTTCTCCTATCTCAAACTCACTTTCGTTCATTTCCACTCTTTCCTCATCAATCACACACGCTTTCATGATCTATATTTACTCCCTCCTATCTTAGATTCATTTTCTCTAATCATCTTCCTCCTTCTCGTTTTCATTATATCCCTCTCTCCTCCTCCCTCTCTCCCTTCTCTCCTCATGATCACTGCTCATATCTTTTACTCGTTCCCTCGTACACCCAAGTCATTATTTTCCTCACAGGCTTCCCTAGTACCCTCACAATCTTCATTAGACTTTTCATTGCTATTTGGTACATCTTTCCTTGAATACTAATCATTCAGAAACATCTTTACTTGTTCTATAGCCACCTCTAATCTGTAAACTGTGTAGAAATTGCAAAAAATCTATTCTTTTTAATCCCATTCTTCCTTGTAGACGCTTATAAAAGATTGCATCCATTACATTTGGTGTTGTTAATCGTCTAGTTTCGCTTAGCTTGCTTTTTTAACTCTCTTCCCTCACGCCCCATACTTTTTTTCCCCTTCACAATATTCACAAGCCAACTCCTATTTCCATTACATTTCCACCTCTCATTTCAATACATTAACTCCCTCACACTTAAGACGTTCCTTAGTACTATCACTATAACACCTCAGAATCTTCATAAAGTCACAAAGACACTGTACAATCAACCTCCCCACCCCAAAAAAAAAACAATTGTGAGAGCCAAACTATTAATTTCTATGGCCTTTACAATTTATCCTATTGAGAGACGAACATTACATTACATTTCCACCTCACATTCCAATACATTAATTCCCTCACATTTTCCCCATAACTCACCCCTTCATTCACCTCCTCCTCACTCATACACTCTTTCTCTCCCCCTCACTCGATTTAGCTGAGTGCCCCCTCCTCCTCCTCCTCCTCCTCCTTCTCCTTCTCCTTCTCCCGCTCGCCTCACACTCCTGTTTTCTTCACAATTATTCTTGTAAATCAGTCACTCTCCTCCCCTATCAGTTGAGCTCAAAAGAAAGACCGAAGATAAGATAAGAACGAGGGTTTTAAAAAGGAACCATGCTTTTTTTTTTTTTGTCTTATTTCTCTCCTTTCTATGATGCGTGTTTGTTTCGTTCAGCAATCTCGTTAATCCGCGATGCCTTATCATTTTCTAGTTTAGTTCACCCACCTATAAAGAAGACGTGGGAGATTTAGCACTTGACAACGATTTAGGTGTTTGTTAAAGTGGGCTGATGGGTGTGCGTGTGTGGGAGGGGGTGTGTGGATGGAGGGGTGGGTGGTGTGGGTGGCTGGTTGGAAGGGAAAGATGCTTGGGAGGGAAGGGTGTGTGTGTGTGTGTGTGTGTGTGTGTGTGTGTGTGTTTAAATGATAGTTTGTTTTTTATCAGAGTATTTTTTTTTCATAGCCACTATTTAGTTCATCACCACTACAACCACCACACATCATCACCACCTTTCTCCTACGACCACCCCCAACCGCCACATCCACAACACCCACAACTAACACCCACAGACCCACCACCACCACCACCACCAATTTGCCTTCCCATCCTCACCACCACCACCCTATCCCTCTCCCAGTCTCCCTCACCCTTATCCTACACACTTCCTCTTCTCTGTCTCCCTCTCTCTCTCTCTCTCTCTCTCTCTATCCTACCCACTCCCTTATCCAGCGTCCCACCTCTGCCTCCCCTTGATGAATTACACTCACCGGCGTCCCGTGCCCCGGCTCCTCTTCGTGGGAATCGTTCTTAAAATGCGATTAGTGTCGTGATGCTGCGCGCGATAGCCAGAGTTTAATTAATTTCTGGCCGCCATTGGGAGAGGAGAGAGGGGAGTGTAAGGGGAGGGAAAGAGAGAAACGGCTAGGGAAAGTGGTGGGAGATAGGAAAGAAGAGGGGAATGTGGATGAGGTAACAGAGAGAGAGAGAGAGAGAGAGAGAGAGAGAGAGAGAGAGAAGGTAAGGATAATGTGGTGACAGGTGAAGAGAAGGAAGTGGTACAAGGACAGAGAAGAGGGAGAGAATAGGAGAAGAGGAAGGAGAAAATAAGTGAAGGTGAAAGGAGCGATGAAGTGAATGGCAGGAGAGTAAAGGACCAGAAAAAGAGGAGAGGTGAAATGAGAAGGACAATTGGTTAAAGAAGGAGAAGAAATAAAGGAGGGGAGGAAAATAGGAAAGAAATGAAAAGGAGAGGAAATGGGATGTAGAGAGAGAGAGAGAGAGAGAGAGAGAGAGAGAGAGAGAGAGAGAGATTATATTTCTTTTATTCATTGAGTTTCCTTTAACTATTCAAGTGTTTCAATATTATATCAATTAATTATCTGATTTAATTTAATCTTTTAAATTTCAACTTTTCTCACATTTTCATTCACGATCATTACTCTCTCTCTCTCTCTCTCTCTCTCTCTCTCTCTCTCTCTCTCTCTCTCTCTCTCTCTCTCTCTCTCTCTCTCTGGAGATCCGTCTCTTTCAAAAGATATTTATCCCGCAGTATCTCACTCTCCATCCTCTCTCTCTCTCTCTCTCTCTCTCTCTCTCTCTCTCTCTCTCTCTCTCTCTCTCTCTCTCTCTCTACCTTTCGTCTTCCTTATCTCCCTCTCCTTCCTTCCCTCTCCCTCTCCCTCCCTCTCCCTCTCTCTCTCTCCCTCCCTCTCACTCAACGTTCTTACTCATCCATCGCAGCAACCATCTCATAAATATTATCTACAGTAAGTACACAGCGAACCCTCTCCTCTCCTCCACCTCCTCTTCTTCCTCCTTTTTCGGTGTAAGTGTTCGCCAGCTGTTTCTGCGGCCGCCCGTCTGATGCGCAAGGAAGTGACGCACAGATAGGGAAGGAAGAAGAAGGCAGAGAAGGAAAGGGGAGTAGAAAGGAAGTATTGTTAGAAGGAAGGGAAATGTGCGAATTGACGGAGAGATAGGGAAGAAAGGAGAAAGAGAGAAGGAAAGGAAAGTAGAGGGAAAAAATGGAGGAAGGAATGTAAGGGAAAGAGGGAAAAGTGTGGTGAAAAGAAGGTTTGTGGTGGACATTGTAATGTTGTGTGTGTTGTAGTGTAGGGAGAGAGAGAGAGAGAGAGAGAGAGAGAGAGAGAGCACTGCCATACAATCCTAAGACCTGAGAAATTATTACAGATATTAGTAGTAGTAGTAGTAGTAGTAGTAGTAGTAGTAGTAGTAGTAGAAGAAAAGTAGTAGTAGTAGTAGTAGTAGTAGTAGAAATATTATTATTATTATTACTACTACTGCTACTGCTACTACTACTACTACTACTACTACTACTACTACTACTACTACTACTACTACTACTACTACTACTTTATACGCAGGCAGAGAGGTGTGCTCCACTACATATTTGCAGAAACACACGGACGTAGACTAGACAACACACACACACACACACACACACACACACACACACACACACACACACACACACACACACACACACACACACACCAGTGTCTGGCCGGGAGCGATAACAATTGCACAATTGCTCATAAAGGAAAGAAGATAAGGCTTAAATAACTCTCTCTCTCTCTCTCTCTCTCTCTCTCTCTCTCTCTCTCTCTCTCTCTCTCTCTCTCTCTCTCTCTCTCTCTCTCTCTCTCTCTCTCTCTCACACACACACACACACACACACACACACACACACATACATTTGGGTTTTCCTCACTATCATTTTCAATTCATCTTTTCCTACATATTTATTTTTCCTTTTTTTCAACATACCCCCTTTCCTCCTCCCACCGACCCTTTTCCCCTCAGCTATGCCCTTCCCCCTCCCTTCCCCGTTCCTGAGGCGGCCCTTGTCACCCCTCCAAGATAAGGGTTATCAAGATCGCTGTTACGCCATTCAGACCTGCCCGCCGTAAGGGTCAACCAGCCCTGACTAGAGTGAGACAGACTGGCTCCAATGGCCTCTGCTCGTAATTAGGTCACTCGTGTGTGTGTGTGTGTGTGTGTGTGTGTGTGTGTGTGTGTGTGTGTGATGGTAATCTTGTGCTCGTTATTGTTGCAGTGTTATTATTAGTTGTTCTTGTAGGGGTAAGGAATGCAAGTAGTGGTGGTTGTAGTGGTTGTGGTGGTAGTAATAGAAGTAGTAGTAGTAGTAGTAGTACTAGTAGTAGTAGTGCAATAATTGAAGTAACTGTATTAGTTTTTTTTTGTTTTTTTGATGATGATAATAATAATAACAATAATAATAATAATAATAATAATAATAATAATAATAATAATAATAGTAACTAATAATTACAACTGGTATGTACCAGTACATCAAAAAAATTATGACAATTAACAAGATAACTATCATTATTATTATTATTATTATTATTATTATTATTATTATTATTATTATTATTGGTATCATCATCACCATCACCACTATTCGTATTACCGTCACTATCACCGTCATTTAAGGCCTGCCCGTCACCGCTGAGTTACATAATGTTTAGATAGTGTCGCAACACCCACCTTCACCCATCTCTCTCTCTCTCTCTCTCTCTCTCTCTCTCTCTCTCTCTCTCTCTCTCTCTCTGTGTGTGTGTGTGTGTGTGTGTGTGTCTGGCAGAGCGAGGAACCTTTAGTTAAGATCTTGGTGACTCATTAAACAACTCCTATATTAATTTTCCCTTATTTCTCTGTGTTATTTGTTAGTATTGGTTATCAAGTCACCTAGATTACCTGTATGATAACCCGCCTCAGGACCTTCACTTTGATATACACACAGGTGTACTATTTTTTCCTGCTACTGCTTCTACTGCTCCCTTATTTCGCCTGGCTGTTAGCGTGGCGGTCTCTCTCTTGCTCTTAGGAGTGTCACAGAGGAACAGTGGGCGTGGGAAAGTGATACATGGATATAAGATAACATTAAGAGTAATATTTTCATCATCACGCGTATTTTGTAATAGCACAGAACAAAAAAAAAATTAAGAACTCAAGGCATAAGAACTGCATCACAAACTATTTTATTAACATGTGGTGATTCGGTAAACCTGTTGATTTTTCTTATCATTGCATCGGTGAAAACAGTGCTGGGTATGTGATGTCAGTGCGAATGTTTGTGTCGTCTTTATTTGTATTGTGATTGGGTGTTAAGTGTTACTCTTATAACTGCTGCAACAACAACAACAACAACAACAACAACAACAACAACAACAACTACTACTACTACTACTACTACTACTACTACTACTACTACTACTACTACTAATAATAATAATAATAATAATAATAATAATAATAATAGTATTACTACAAGAACAACAACAACAACAACTACTACTACTACTACTACTACTACTACTCTAAAACAACAATAACACCCCAAAACAAAGATGTACACACCACTCTAGCCACCACCACCACTACCACTACTAGATCTGCCACCACCACCGCCACTACATTCACAAATACTACTACTGTCGCTACAACAACAACTACTACTACTACTACTACTACTAATACTACTAATAATAATAATAATAATAATAATAATAATAATAATAATAATAATGCTACTGCTGCTATTACTACTACTACTACTACTCTACTACTACTACTACTACCACCACGACAACCACGACCCTTTCCACAAGCACATTTCCTTCCCTTCATGCTTCAAACCACTTAAGTCCTCCGCATCACCCATCCTTCTGACCACCACCACCACACCACACCACGCTACACGAACTAGTAAGGGAGGAGGAAAAAAGACTGAGAGAATGCACAAGAGAGAGAGAGAGAGAGAGAGAGAGAGAGAGAGAGAGAGAGAGAGAGAGAGAGAGAGAGAGAGAGAGAGAGAGAGAACTGCAGGGAGGATCAGTGAGAGGACAGGAGTAGTGGGAGAGGAGGAGGGGAGTAAACTGCAGGTGCCTAATTAATCTTGTAACCCCCCCACCTACTACCGTCCCCTCCTCTCTCCCCACCTCTCTCTCCTCTCTCCCCAGCACCAAGCCTTTCAGAGGTAGTGATAAGCCTTCTGCAACACACTGATACACAAACACACAGACACAGACAAACACACGTGAGCTAAAGACACGAAAGGGTGAATGATAACAAGTTGGGGTGACGTGGGGAGGGTGATGGCAAGCCAGGGTGACCCACGATAGGGTGATAAGATAAGGCACGGACTGGCAGAGAGAGAGAGAGAGAGAGAGAGAGAGAGAGAGAGAGAGAGGGTTATTTTGCACTGGGAACAAGACAAAGTGTACTGCATGAAGTTAATTTCTTTCGTTTTCTTTCTTTTTTTCTTTATTCTCTCTCTCTCTCTCTCTCTCTCTCTCTCTCTCTCTCTCTCTCTCTCTCTCTCTCTCTCTCTCTCTCTCTCTCTCTCTCTCTCTCTCCTTTGTGTTCGTCTTTCTTTTAATGTTTATGGTCAGTTTCTTCTTCTTCTTCTTCTTCTTCTTCTTCTTCTTCTTCTTCTTCTTCTTCTTTTCTTCTTTCTTCTGTTCATTCGAGACCTTAGATACGTCAGTCTCCTCCTCCTCCTCCTCCTCCTCCTCCTTCTGGGTCTCCATCTTCATCTTCTTTCCTTCTTTTTTTTCCATCGTTATCTTCGAGGCGTCACAGGAAGGAAAAGAGATGGGGAAGAGGATTAAGGAAGAGAGAGAGAGAGAGAGAGAGAGAGAGAGAGAGAGAGAGAGAGAGAGAGAGAGAGAGAGAGATTGATCATTAAATTTATGTATACTTTTTATGTACATATTTATGTGCACATGAATGGCAGGGATGTGCGTAAGTGTGACATTAAAATATTCTTCAATTATTATTATTATTATTATTATTATTATTATTATTATTATTATTATTATTATTATTATTATTATTAGTGAAGATACACGGACACAAACATTTAAACGGCGCCTGTGAAATTATCTTCTTTACGAGAGAGAGAGAGAGAGAGAGAGAGAGAGAGAGAGAGAGAGAGAGAGAGAGAGAGAGAGAGAGAGAGAGAGTCAGTCACCGGCGAGGACTGGGAGAGTGAAAATGGCGAGGGAGATAAGGAGAGAGGCGGCGATAAGAGGCGTTAGTGTTGGAGAAATCCTTCCCTCTTCCTCTCTCCCTCCCTCTCCCTCTCCCTCTCCCTCTCTCCCTCCACTGCCTCGCCTCTTATCTGGCGTGGCATTGGTTATCAGAACAGTAAAGTGCATCTGTGAGTTTATCTTAGGTCCCCCCACGCCAGTCTCCGCCCTCAGCGCCGCCGCCACTCCGCCAGGCCCACTTTCTCCTCCTCCTCTTCTTCTTATTCTTCCTCTTCTTCGTTCTTCTCATCTTAGTTTTCGTTTCTCTCTTGTTCCTTCGTCTTAATTATCATGTGTTTTTCTCTCTTTTCTGTTTCACTTTTTTTCTTTGTTTTTTTTTTCTTAGAGTTTTGTGTTTGCATTTTTTTTTCTTCCACCTCTTCTTCCTCTTCTTGTTTTTTTTTTTTGTCCTTTTCGTCTTAGTTTTCATTTCTCTCTTTCTCTTTCATTTTTTTCCTATTCTTATTCTTTGTCTTATTCTCTCTCTCTCTCTCTCTCTCTCTCTCTCTCTCTCTCTCTCTCTCTCTCTCTCTCTCTCTCTCCTGTTCTTTTCTTCTCTTTTTCGTCTTGTTAGCTGTTTGGTTTTCTTGTGTTTGTTGTTATTTTTTTTCTTCCTCCTCCTTTTCTTCTCCTTCCTCTTTTTTTCGTCTTTATTTTCATGTTTCTCTCTTCTTTGTTTTTTTCTTTTTTTTCTTTCTCTTGTTTGTGTTTTGGTTTTCTTGTGTTTGTGATGTTTCTTCTCTTTCTCTGTTTTCTTTTTATTTTCTCTTTTTCTGGCTCTCTCTCTCTCTCTCTCTCTCTCTCTCTCTCTCTCTCTCTCTCTCTCTCTCTCTCTCTCTCTCTCTCTCTCTCTCTCTCTCGTTTTCATTTGTCATTTTTCTCTTTCTCTTCCAATTATTCTTCTTTGTTTCGTCTTCCTCCCCCTGCCTCCTTTTCCTCCTCCTGTTTTTTTTTTCCTTTCCTCCTCCTCCTCCTCCTCCTCCTCCATTTTCTCCCTCTTTTCCTCCTACCTAATATTGTATCTCTTATTACCATAACATTATTAACCTTCCTCTCTCTCTCTCTCTCTCTCTTCCGTCTCCTCTTCCTTGTCCTCTCCACTTGCCAGAGAGAGAGAGAGAGAGAGAGAGAGAGAGAGAGAGAGAGAGAGAGAGAGAACGACTGATAGCAGAACAGTAAACTAGCTCGCCTGAGTATAAAACCCAATAAGATAAAGGCGAATAAAGTAGATTAAGAAGAGTAAATTAGATAAAACGAGACAAAATGTAAAAGAAAACAAACTTGGCTGCACTTCACATACAGAGAGAGAGAGAGAGAGAGAGAGAGAGAGAGAGAGAGAGAGAGAGAGAGAGAGAGAGAGAGAGACGCGTATCGTGCCTCGTGAGTGATGCCCGCTTGAAACTCTGATAAGAGCGGCCATGTTTGATGACGTCACTATCCTTCTCGTGACGTCACTGGTGCTTATCTTACTGCCGCTGTTTACATTAAGGGAGCAGATGTTTGGATAAAGAGAAGAGAGAGAGAGAGAGAGAGAGAGAGTAGTTGGTAGTTTCACTGCGCATAGTTTCGCTGTTTTGTTTTCCCTTTTGAGTATTGTTTGTTTGCTTTAGTGTTCGGTGTGTTTTGAAGCAATGAAGCGTTTTGGTGGTGTTGCTAAGATCGTTTTGTTGTTGTGAGTTTTTTTTTTTTTTTTCCTTCATTCTATCCCAGTTTCCTCCTTCTCTTGGTTCCTTTCTTATTTTCTCACTTCCTTTCTTCCTTTTCTTTTCCTTCTTTTCCTTCCTTTCTTTACTTGCTTCCTTCCTGTCTTCCTTACTTTCTTTCTTCTTTTTCTCCTTCCTTCCTTCCTCATATACTTCTTTTTTTTCCATGTTTATTTCTTTCTCTTCCTTTTCTCATTCCTTCCTTCCTTCTTTCTTTTCTTCCTTATCTTATCCTTTCACTTTATCACTTTTATTTCTCTCTGTCATGCCCTCCAATTTTTTAACCGTTTCCAAATTCACCTCAATTCTCTTTTTTTTTTTTTTCAGTCCTTTATAATCGTTATTATTGCTATTCTTCTCTCTCTCTCTCTCTCTCTCTCTCTCTCTCTCTCTCTCTCTCTCTCTCTCTCTCTCTCTCTCTCTCTCTCTCTCTCTCTGTCTCCCTCATCATCATCATCACACTTTCAAGTACAGTAATGAGCCTTTAATATGCTTCCCCTCTTCTCCTCTTCTTCCTCCCCTCTCTCTCTCATTCCCTTCCTTACATACATTAAAACTTCTTTCCTACTTCCCCTCTCCTCTTTCTATTTATCTACACACCCTATTTCCACTTCTTATCCTGTCTCCTCTCCACTCTCCTCTTCCTTTCTCTTCCTCTTTCACCACACACTCCTTCGTAATGTGTCTGTTTGGTCGCGTCTCTATCATGGAGAGGAAGAGGGAGGAAAAGAGAGGGAAGGGAGGGAGGGAGTTTGTCGAGGTTGGGAGGGAGTGAAGGATGGAAGGGTGAAGGGATAGGGGGGTCGTGGAGGGAAGGTGGAAGAAGAAAGGAAGGAAGGAAGAAGGGAAGTGTGTTAGTATTTTTTTAGTTTGCTTAGTTCTTAGGTTGAATGAAGTAGTAGTAGTAGTAGTAGTAGTAGTAGTAGTAGTAGTAGTAGTAGTAGTTCATGTTGTTATTATTTGTTTCCTCTCCTGGTTTTCTCTTCTTCAGTTCCTCCATCTTGCATCTTTTTCCTCCAATAGACATCATCCCTCACACACACACACACACACACACACACACACAGCGATAGAGAAACATTTATTTTCAGATCTCTCCATTGTTGATACCTCAGAGGAAGGGAGGAGATAAGGGGAGGAAGAATTGGAGGAGAAGGAGGAAGAGGAAGAAGAAGAAAAAGAAGAAGAAGAAGATTGTGGTGATGAATGAGATGCTGCAGTTGCTAAGGAGGAAGAAGAAGAGGAGGAGGAGGAGGAGGAGGAGGAAAAAGAAGTAATAGAAGAAGAAGAAGAAGAAGAAGAAGAAGAAGAAGAAACAGATAAAAGGAACAGCTAGAGAGAGTAAATTATATCTCTGTATCTAAAACTCCTCCATTTTCTCCTTTTCCTCCTCCTCCTCCTCCTCCTCCTCCTCCTCCTCCTCCTCTTCACAGTAGCATCTGAGGGTTAGACTTTTCTTCCCCTTTTGCCACAGGCCTTATCTTGATCTGCTTCTTGAGCTGGAGGAGGGAAGGAAGAGGAAGAGGTTTAGATGGAGGAGGAAGTAAATGATAACCAAGAAGGAGGAGGAAGAGGGGAGGAGGAGGAGGAGGAAGTGGTGGTAGTGGTGGTGGTGGTGGTAGTGAGGAGGAGGAGGAGGAGGAGGAGGAGGAGGACAGAGAGTTTGTACCAGTAGTAGTAGTAATGGTAATAGTAGCAGTAGTAGTAGTAGTAGTAGTAGTAGTAGTAGTAGTGTGGTTCAAGAATATGAGAGGAGACGATGGAGGAGGGAAATAAAGGAAGTGAAGGAAAAGGGAAATGAGGAGAAAGAATAATCAATGTAAGTAAAGGTAATTAATTGTTAAAAGGAAAAGAAGGACAAGAAATATAAGAGGAGATAAAGGAGGAAGCAGAACAGGTGTGATTAAGACGAGAGGAGGAAGTTAAGAGTGAAAAGGAAGTAAAGAATACGAGAGAGAGAGAGAGAGAGAGAGAGAGAGAGAGAGAGAGAGAGAGAGAGAGAGAGAGAACAAGAACAAGAACAAAACAAAAACAAGAAGAAAGAAAAAGAAGAAGAGCATAAGAAAAGAGAAATATAAAAAGAGGAGGAAGAAGAGAAGGAAGGAAGGAAGGAAGGAAGGAACAAGAACAAGAAAAATAAAAACCACTAACAGAAACAGGAAACAAAACAAAAGCAAACAAAAAAGAAAAAAACGATAACACAGGGAAACGAAAGCAATAGAATATACCAAACACATTAACAAGATGAAGGTGGAATACAACACAAGGAGGAGGAGGAGAAGGAAGAGGAAGAGGAGGAGGAGGAGGAGGACGAGGAGGAGGACGAGGAGGAGAACGAAGACGAGGAGGGAGGGATCAGGTGAGAGAGGAGAGACAGCCACACCTGATCGCGATAAGACCATTCACCTGGGCGGGGGAGGATCAGATAACGAGGGACACCCGCCTCTCTCGGAGTGAAGAGGCCGAGAAGACAGTGCCAGGGTCAGGAGGGGTCGCGGCATCACCACCACCACCACCCACACACCACCACCACCTAGCCATCCACACTAAGGGGACGAGAGAACAAAACAATGAAAATTCGCCGACGTGTCATGTTGAAGGAATGAATGGAAGGTAGCGAAATGAGTAAGAGTGGTTGTGGTTGTGTGTGATTGTTTTGTGGCGTCTCGGTGGCTGCTGGAGGGGGACAGGATGAGTGACACCGCGTGATGATAGCAAAGAATAGCGTAAGTCAGCGAGCCAAACAAGAGCGAGGGAAAAGTGAGAGAGAGAGGGAGAGGGAAAGAGAGAGATGAGTCCACTTTCACGATGCAAACTCGATGAATGAATGAAACTGACACGCCTTTTTTTTTTTTTCTTTTCTTTTTCGTATGTTTGTGACGAAAGTGACGCGTGACGA
Source organism: Scylla paramamosain (assembly GCF_035594125.1). Classification (NCBI taxonomy): domain Eukaryota; kingdom Metazoa; phylum Arthropoda; class Malacostraca; order Decapoda; family Portunidae; genus Scylla; species Scylla paramamosain. Next base: position 21,488,954 of record NC_087160.1, read on the forward strand.
TTCCCAAGGTAGGTTTAGGAATATTAAGCTACCACTGCATAAGGAACGTAATGACTGTCTCGTTTTTCACTAATCCTTCTTCTCCTCAGCTTGTGTCCAGCTTCTATACCGGATCGCTGTTTCGGATGAGCCTCCTCAATGTGGCTTTATTGTATGCTTCTGCTTCCTCCACCTCTTTCTATCGTTTTTCACCAAGATGTATAAGAAAAAGAAAACAATCCTTCTATAAAACGAGTGATAGCAATCATTACCTGTCTATAGAAGAGTTGTGGGCACAGTGACCTCGCTCCAAGGCACTCTGAGGGGATGGTGGTTTCCTTCAGGGTCACAGAGGCTACAATACCTCAGGGTCGGACAGTCTGCCGCGCCGCACTGCAAAATGCCACGGCTTAGGCAAGGTCATTGTGCTGCGAGGGAGACACGTGGATGTTGCTGGGCTTCACTTTGTTGGTGAGTGAGGCATTGGTTGGGATGGCGATGCAGTTTGCTTTGCTTTTGGGAATCGTTGAATTAAGAGACAAAAGAGAAGAACAAGAGGAAGAAGAAAGAGAAAGAGGAGGAGGAGGAGGAGGAGGAGAAAAAAAAGTCTTATTATCAACTTTTACATGAAGATAACACTAGAAATAGACCAAAAAGATCATAAATTAATAAATATCAAAGAAACGGTGATTTATGGATACGACAAGAACTCCATATTCTTCTTAATACTCACCTTATATAAAGAAAAACCACTTCATTTCCTTAAAAAAATAAATAAATAAATAACGGGAGAGAGAGGAAGCAGAAGTGACGGAGAGACGGAGAAAGTGAGGCGAGGAGCGAGACAGAGAGGATTAGTTTTGGAGGGCTAAGGGCGGCGGGGAAAGGAAGGCCGAGCCGGGAAGGGAAGATATAATGGAGTTGACAAGAGTGTTGACAGTAGAGAGCGGAGAGCTGATAATAGGGCGGGGTCAAGGGTTTCTGTGTGTGTGTGTGTGTGTGTGTGTGTGTGTGTGTGTGTGTGTGTGTGTGTGTGTGTTTCCTTACCAACCTCGGCCTTGCGACACACACACACACACACACACACACACACACACACACTTGAGATGTATCTTAAAACCCCTACACGTGGCATCCTCTCTCTCTCTCTCTCTCTCTCTCTCTCTCTCTCTCTCTCTCTCTCTCTCTCTCTCTCTCTCTCTCTCTCTCTAACCCTTCTGTCCGCCCTGCTGATTCTTTCTCTTTTCCCCTCTTCCTCCTTTACTCCTCTCCTCATTTCCCTCTCACTTGCACTTACATTCTATATCAATCTACTTTTTTCCTTCACCCCTTTCTTACATCCTCCTCCTCCTCCTCCTCCTCCTCCTCCTCCTCCTCCTCCTCCTCCTCCTTCTCCTTGTATCTTGTATCTTCTCCCGCTACCAACCCTCCCACTTTTCTTTCTCTCCTACCCCCCTCTCTCTCTCTCTCTCTCTCTCTCTCTCTCTCTCTCTCTCTCTCTCTCTCTCTCTCTCTCTCTCTCTCTCTCTCTCTCTCTCTCTGACTCTCCTTCCCTCGCTGGAACAAAAGGAGTGATGACCCAAGATAGGACAGGCATCTGAGTGAAGACCTGGATCACTTCTAAATGACAAGTAGAAAGGTGAGAAGTGGGCTCTCTCTCTCTCTCTCTCTCTCTCTCTCTCTCTCTCTCTCTCTCTCTCTCTCTCTCTCTCTCTCTCTCTTTCTGATGTTTCCCTCCCTAGTTTCGTTTTGTTTTGTCACGTTTTTTTCTTTTGTTGTGTTTTTTTTTCTTTGTTTATTTTGTTGTTGTTGTTGTTGGTGGTGGTGGTGGTGGTGGTGGTGGTGGTGGTGGTGGTCGTTCTGTGAGTTGGTGGTGGTTGTGACGGTGATGGTAATGGAGTAGTAGTAGTAGTAGTAGTAGTAGTAGTAGTAGTAGTAGTAGTAGTAGTAGTAGCAGTAGTTGTTGTTGTTGTTGTTGTTGTTGTTGTCATCTCTCTCTCTCTCTCTCTCTCTCTCTCTCTCTCTCTCTCTCTCTCTCTCTCTCTCTCTCTCTCTCTCTCTCTCACCTTATCCTATCTTTTCTAACGCATTTTAAACTTAATTTCTCTTCCATCGCCCGTGTTATAACGAATGAGTCAAGTTAGTTAATGTTTGAATATGAGAAAGATGAATAAGGAAAGCACTAAGTAAATAAAAAGTAAATAGCTGAAAGTTAGGAAAAGAGTAAGAGAGAGAGAGAGAGAGAAGCGGGGGAAAATGGTTATCTCAGCTTCTATTGGACGATGCAAGGAAAACTTATTGAAACGGAAAAAAAAATGTGGAAATTATATTATTAGGAAAAGAGAAAGAGAAAACAGAGAAAGCGGATAGAGAAGTATAAAGGAATATTTTCATCTTTCATCTACAAGACAAGGAAAAGAAATTCACAGAAATAGAGAAAGAAATAAGTAGATATTGTTTTGTTTAGAAAAGAGGAAGGGGGAAAGAAAGGAAAGGAAAGGGAAGAAATGAAAGGAAAGAGAGATATGAAGTGTGATTACCTTAACTTTTTAAACGGTCGATGGAAGAAAAATTATGGAAACAGAGAAATTAATAACTAGAAATTGCATTGCTAAGAAAAAAAGGAAGAGAAAAAAAACAGGGAAAGAAAGAGGAATATGAAGAGAGAAGATTATGTCAACTTCTAAACAGACGACGTAAGAAAAATGATAAAACAAGAAAAGTAAACAAAATGTGTATTGTTTACAAAAGACAGGGAGGAGGAGAAAGAGGGAGACATGGAGGGAGGAGGAGGAGGAGGAGGAGGAGGAGGAGGAGGAAGAGGGGGAGGATGGAAATATGGGGGGGGAGTTACAGATAACGCTGGGTGGGGTGGGAGGAGAGAGGAAGAGAGAGAGGGAGAAGGGGGGAGGGAAGTGACGGAGGGGTGGAGGAGGTAGTGGAGGGATGGGGGAGGGGGATAGCACTTCCTGACGCTGCCAATCACCTTTGCTGTTATCGCCACGTCACCGGGTGTTTCCACCAATCAACGGGCGACATTATCAACACGTCACGGCCCATTCCACCAATCAGACGGCGAGCTATCAGGCTGTCACCCCGGCCCGGCCAATCAGCGCGAGTCATCTCCGAGTCTCGCCATCACTTTCCCCTCACCACCACCACTACCACCACCATCACCTCGGTCTGCCCAAAACTGCCCCTCGCCTCGAACTTCACGCCTGCTGTTAACGAAGAAGTCACTCATTATCTCTCTCTCTCTCTCTCTCTCTCTCTCTCTCTCTCTCTCTCTCTCTCTCTCTCTCTCTCTCTCTGATTATAAATTTTGCTTAGCTTTAATTAAGAAGTCATTTGTTATTTTATTGTATCTCCTACATCTCTCTCTCTCTCTCTCTCTCTCTCTCTCTCTCTCTCTCTCTCTCTCTCTCTCTCTCTCTCTCTCTCTCTCTCTCCGTGGTAATAAAACCTAATGAACGTAAGTGTCGTTTTAAAAGGACTTTATCTGCTCTTTTTTTATCGATAATTAAGTAGTAACAACAACAATAACAACAACAACAATAACAACAGCAAGCAGCATTAGACACGTGCAGCAGAGAGCCACAAGCACAGGCGTCATTGGCACGGCTGGTGGTACAAACACTCGCACATCGTTAGTAATGCAGCGAGAGGCGTGACCAGGAAGCAGAGCAGGGAGGTTAATTAACTACTGTTTTTCTTATGGCGAGCTCAATAACACTGCGAGGAGAGGATTGCTGGATTAGATTTATCAGTTATTAGTGTTATTAACTCTGCACCAACATTGTCATCGAGTAGAACATTTTAAATTGTAATATTCCCTTGCATTATGGAGTTAGGTCAGTGACTTTCGCCTTCATTCATCTGAGTACTGATTACTGACACCATTTCCCATATTTTCAAAAGGCTTCAGTGTTTTGTCTCCACTGCTTTCAACGTGCCGTAGTGGAAGGCAGTGACTAACCTCTTCACTGCGAAATGTAATGACTGACAACGTTGAAGCCACTGTATGAAGTCTTTTGAGGCACCTGCTGTAAAAAAAATAAAATAAATAAATAAGTTGATGGATTTCCTGTTGTGCTGAGACGAATTGAGTGTTTACTGTTGTTGTTGTTGTTATTAATTATTATTATTATTATTATTATTATTATTATTATTATTATTATTATTATTATTATTATTATTTCTGATATTTCATACTCTTGACACGTAAAAAAAAAAAAAATATGCAGACTATTATAGAAGCTTTAAAGGTCCAAACAACTCGATTACTCCCTTGCTGCTTCGAAACAACAAATGCCCTTTTAAATTTCACACCAGTTCATTAAGTTCAATTTAAGTTCAATCTGATCGGAAGCCAAAACACTGAGAGGGTTATGGCATTAAACACCCTCGGTTCACTGGAGACAACCGCAGACATCCGTAAGTGACTCCTGAAGGCGGGGGTTCGAATCCAGGAGGCGCAGCGTAATGTCAGGACCAAGGAGGAACATCCGGCTGTCGCGCAAGGGTCGTATCAGCGCGTCAGCATCAAAAGTCAGCGATTGATAGGTGATAAAGAAAGTGAGCTGATGTTGTAAGGATTTTTATGTTATATTCTCGAGTTCATTTGCTTCGGAGGAACTAGAGCGAAACGAAACACCTTGGTATGACTCTCTCTCTCTCTCTCTCTCTCTCTCTCTCTCTCTCTCTCTCTCTCTCTCTCTCTCTCTCTCTCTCTCTCTCTCTGAAGGGATACGAAATACAAAAGTTTTTTCCTTCTGCCTCTTGATCTATCTAGTTTATATCTAGTTTATTTTTATCTCTTTTTTTCTTATCTTATTTTTTTATCTCATTTCTTGTACACTTCCGATAGTTGACAGTAGCAGCAGCAGCAGTAGTAGTAGTAGTAGTAGTAGTAGTAGTAGTAGTAGTAGTAGTAACAGCAGCAGTGGCATTAGTGGTAAAGTTTTCTTATGTTCTTAAGTAGCAGTAATCATTCTCTCTCTCTCTCTCTCTCTCTCTCTCTCTCTCTCTCTCTCTCTCTCTCTCTCTCTCTCTCTCTCTCTCTCTCTCTCTCTCTCTCTACACACTCTCCAAACAACTGTATTGCAGCCAACGAGTGCTTGACGTCACCAATTAACCTCCTCTGCAATTGGTGAGATGCTGCAATGCTTTCATTTTCCCCCTGCCACTATCTCCTTTCCTTATCAGGCCCGCCATTATCAGTATTATGTTCACTATTATCCTTATTGTGAAGATAACACCACCATCGCCCGGTGTAATTATTATCTGGCGGGCTTATCTCTGCTGTTGCTTCATTGGAGATAGCGGAGAGATAAGAATGTGCTGGTGGTGGTGGTGGTGGTGGTGGTGGTGCAGGTTTTGTATATGTTCTTTACTTTCTCCTTTTTTTCTGTCTCTCTCTTCTTCTTCTTTTTTTTTAAGTCATCTTTTTTTTTTTTTTGTTCATTTTACGAGGGAGTTTTATTTAAGTTTTATTATTTT
>NC_087160.1:21496931-21504431 GCF_035594125.1 Scylla paramamosain
GTAGTAGTAGGAGTATCATTATTGCTAGTGTTGTTGTTGTTGCTGTTGTTATCACTGTTATAGTGGTTGCTGAATTGTCATTACCATTATCAATTAACGTTATTGAGCATATCTAAGAGAGAGAGAGAGAGAGAGAGAGAGAGAGAGAGAGAGAGAGAGAGAGAGAGAGAGAGAGAGACATATAGATAGACAAACAGAGAGACTTGGAGGGAGAAGGGTTAAGTGGAAGAGTAAGACAGATCAGGAGACAAGACTGAGAGTATCGTGAAGGAGGAAGAGGAAGAGGAGGAGAGGAGAGGAGAGGATCAGTGGAAGAGACAGGTGAAGAGGTGACAGGTTAGAAGAGAGATGAAGGGTTATAACAATACGAGGTGAGAGTCGGTGAGAGGAGGAAAGAAGGGAGAGCAAAGGAAGGAATGGAGATAGATGAATGTAAAAAAAAAGGATAAAAGAAGAGATAGAATAAGAAAAATGAGATAATAATTACTTCAGAGAGAGAGAGAGAGAGAGAGAGAGAGAGAGAGAGAGAGAGAGAGAAAATAATGGAGAGTAACAGTTTATTAGTAAAGTTACCCTTCCATCAGATAAACTAATAAGGAAATAATAATAATAATAATAATAATAATAATAATAATAATAATAATAGTAATAATAATAATAATAATAGTAAAAACAGTAACTGAAAACACATCACCCATTTACAAACCAACAAAGGGAGAGAGAGAGAGAGAGAGAGAGAGAGAGAGAGAGAGAGAGAGAGAGAGAGAGAGAGAGAGAGGTAATTTGGGCAGAGATTTAAACTGTGTACTCCACCAAGATTACGTCCTCCCCCCACCTCCTCACCTCCTTTCTCCCTTTTTTAATAGTGAAGCTAATTGGATCACTAAATCTACCTTTATCTTCACCCGTGCGTGCATATGCCTGTGTGTGTGTGTGTGTGTGTGTGTGGCTGATTCTCTGGCCAAATATGTAGTGTGTTAGCATTCTCTCTCTCTCTCTCTCTCTCTCTCTCTCTCTCTCTCTCTCTCTCTCTCTCTCTCTCTCTCTCTCTCTCTGTGTGTGTGTGTGTGTGTGTGTGTGTGTGTGTGTGTGTGTGTGTGTGTGTGTGTGTGTGTGTGTGTGTGTGTGTGTGTGTGTGTGTGTGTGTGTGTATTTATCTCTATATATCTGTTAATTCATCTGTTTATCTATCTACCTATCTATCTAATTATCTATTTATTCGACCTTCTATCTCTCTCTCTCTCTCTCTCTCTCTCTCTCTCTCTCTCTCTCTCTCTCTCTCTCTCTCTCTCTCTCTCTCTCTCTCTCTCTCTCTTTCTCTCCGCCAGTCTGTCTAGGGTTCAACTTGTTTTTTTCTCTCTCGTCCTTGGCTTTTGTATTTACCAGCGTCATCTTGTTGATTGAGGCTGTTATCAGTCTATTTTCCTTCTGTGCCTCGTTATCTCAGCTTATCTCCTGATTACTGGATACCCGATTTAATTTGGAGCTTATCAACTTTTTCCCTCCCCACCCCCTCCTCGCCTCGTGTGGTTTGCATCACCCGACCTCAATGTTAATGTCGGATAATTATGTATATATGCTTGTATACTATGCTGTCTGTGTGTGTGTGTGTATGTAGATTTATGTATGTATGCATGTATGACAGGTAAACGTACATTGGAACAGGGCGTGTGATGAGGAGGTTAAGTGAGGGTGTGGGTGTGTGTGTGTGTGTGTGTGTGTGTGTGCCAAGAGAGAGAGAGAGAGAGAGAGAGAAGGGGGTACTCGTCTTATAAATAGAGAATAATAGAGAGAGCATAACAATTGTGTTCACGATGATAACAAAAAATAAATGTACTTATGTAAGAGAGAGAGAGAGAGAGAGAGAGGTCGTATAAATAGAAAAACAAGAGAGAACATAACAATTGTGCTCATGATGATAACAAAAAAAAGCAATGCACTTATGGTGTTTATAGTGTAAAGGACAGCAGATCTGAAGTGTCCGTATGTGTATGTGTATGTATACACGTGTGTGTGTTTGTGTGTGTGTGTGTGTGTGTGTGTGTAAATAGACCAGAGGAGACAGAAAATCAAGCACAGTAAGGTGTTTGGAGTGAATAGTAACGTGTTTTATTGTAAGGAGAGCTGATTAAGATGAGGAGGTGGAAGAGGGGGAGGGGGAGGAGAAGACTCGCTAAGGACTAAAATGAGGTAAGATATTTGCTTATTCCCATTGGTTTAAAATGCTGAATTTACATTTTTATTAGCGAGAGAGAGGAGGCGAGTGGAAGACTTGGGGGAGGAGAGGCTTGGGTAGGGAGATGAAGTGTGAAGGTAAACGGAACAGGTGAGTGAGAGGTGAAAGGAGTGAAGAGCGTGATAGGCTCGGGCTCTCACACTCACACACACGCACAAAAAGAGAGAGAGAGAGAGAGAGAGAGAGAGAGAGAGAGAGAGAGAGAGAGAGAGAGAGAGAGAGAGAGAGAGACTGCACACAGGAAGACACGCAGACTTGATGAAAAAAAAAAAAAAGTAACAAGAAAACACATGAATACTAAATTTTGTAATAGTCTTTTTTTGTGTGTGTGTGTGTGGAAATATAAAGGTAGGGACTAAATAAGCTGCTTCATTACCATCACCACCATCACCCAACACCACCACCACCACCACCACCACCACAAACAGTTCACCACAGTCAACACTATTATAACCTAAGCAAACTAACCCTTCCATCACCACTCTTGTACCACTATCAGACCACCACAACTACCCTTCCTATAACCACCATCACCACTATCACCCACCACTACAACAACCAACACAAACAATGTCTCCAATCACCAGTACCACAACATAAACAGACAAACCCTTCCATCACCACCACCACCACCATCATCACCACCACCACCACCACCATAACCACCACCAACACCGTATTTCTCAGTATCCAAGCATCCTCAACTCTCCAATCCCCAATCCATACCCAATCTAACTCGAATCCATCCTCACCTTAGGAGCGACGGCCACTAACATGACAAAAACACCATCCTCCTTCCTCCTCCTCCTCCTTTTCCTCCTCCTCCTCCTCCTCCTCCTCCTCCTCCTCCTCCTCCTCTCAGACACGTCAGCCAACTAGCTTTCTAACACCTCTCAGACTGTTTCTCATTAAGGCATTCCCCCTTATATAGTGAGGCAGACGAAGGCGCGGACGATGGGGCATCCGATCCGACGCCACTTCAGCTGATGGAGATTATGGTGCAGATAAGGAGCACGAGAAGAAAAAGGAGGAGATAAGATAGAGTGGTGAGACATTAACATTCGCAATCTGTCACCTCAGTCCTGCCTCGCCAGATCCCGGTGTTCATCTGTTTTGTCCCTGCTGGAGGAGGAAGAGGAGGAGGGAAGGGGGAGTAGACGGAATGGAGGGAAAAAAAAGGAGAGTAAACTCGTTCTTCATGTTTCTCTCTCTCTCTCTCTCTCTCTCTCTCTCTCTCTCTCTCTCTCTCTCTCTCTCTCTCTCTCTCTCTCTCGACGGTGTGTTCATATTCTGGTACTTTTTATTGTTTTTTTTTTACTTCCTCATTCTGATTTGTTTTTCTATCTCTATATTAGTCTGTCTCCGCTTTATTTGTAGTAGTAGTAGTGGTGGTGGTGGTGGTGGTAGTAGTAGTAGTAGTAGTAGTAGTAGTAGTAGTAGTAGTAGTAGTAGTAGTAAGTTTTGTTGTGTATCGTCCTTGTTTCTGTATTATTATTATTACTATTATCTTTATCATCATCATCATCATCATCATCACTCTCATCTTCATTTCACTATTATCATCATCGCCATCATCATTCACACCATCCCCGCGTGTCGTAAAGGTGACTTCAGGAGGCGAAGGCTGGGAACCAACACCATTTTCTTCCCAAACTTCTTGCTCGTATTCTCACAAAGCCAGGAAGAAGATGAGTTGCTGTATTTTCTTTTTCTTTTTTTTTTTTTTTTATATATATATATTTTTGCTATTTTATCTTCGTTTTCATTGTTGTCTTCATTTCTATCTTTTTTCTTTCTTTTCTAGTCATCGTGTTTTAGTTTCCATTATTGTCTTCATTTTTTGTCTTTTTCTCTTTCTTCCTTTCTTCTTCTTTTTTTTTTTTATGTCACTGGGAATTTCTGATCAAAAGGATATTAGTAGTGTAGATAAAATGAAAGATTATTATTATTATTATTATTATTTTCATCATTATCACTATCATCTATTTTCTTCATTAATTTTGTGCTCCTTCTTCACACCTACTTCCTTTTCTCTCTCTCTCTGTCTCTCTCTCTCTCTCTCTCTCTCTCTCTCTCTCTCTCTCTCTCTCTCTCTCTCTCTCTCTCTCTCTCTCTCTCTCTCTCTCTCTCTCTCTCTCTCTCTCTCTCTCTCTCTCTCTCTCTCTCTCTCTCTCTCTCTCTCTCTCTCTCCCTTTCATATCCTTTTATCTCGTACATCGGAGCTAATTACTCCATCTTTCTCTTTTTTTTTTTCTCCCCTTCCATCCATTCCCTCTTTTTCTTCTAGGTCTCCTACGTGTTATCCTCTTTCCTAACTTCCATATCATCTTAAGTCATCTTTCTTTAAATTTTCTCCTCTTTTTCCTTCACTCTTTTTCACAAAGCACATTTATACCCCATTCCCTCTTCTCGCATTTTTTCTCTTATTCTTCCTTCTTTTTATACCAATTTTCCTTCATTCCTTCAGTTCACTCCTTTTTTTTTTTCTCGTGTTCGTAATTCGTCCGCAGTTCACTTTCATTATTAGTAATAGTTCTCTTTCAGTTCTTTAGTCCTCCCATTTATCCCTTCCTCTTCCCCGTCATATCCATTCTACCTTTCCCTTCACGTTTTCTTCACTCAAGTTCCTCTTAAAATATCCATTTTTCGTACCCCTCACATACTAAGCTGCCCACTCCTTCACTCTTTCGCTCCAGCCTCAATCCATTCCCCTTTTTTTCAGCCTCACTTCATTCCACCTTTTTCCTTCCCTCTTTCCTTCCTTCCTTCAATCCTTCCTTCCTTCCTTCCTTCCTTCCTTCCAGTCCCCCCTAAAACCATCTCTTTCCCCAGTTCCTCACATCTTAACCTGTCCTCTCCTTTTCTCTTTCCCTCATTGTATCCTCCTTCTCCACCTCTTCTGTTCCCTTCCCTTTTCCTTTCCTTACTTCCTTCCTATTCCCCATAAAAACATCTCTTTCCCACTTCCTCACATCTTAACCTGTCCACTCCTCTCTCTCCCTCTCTCCCTCTCCTCTCGTTCCCTCCCATCCCTCTGGCTCCATCAATTCCCAATCTTCCTCCATCTCTCTCATGGCTGGAGATTAGAGGGTTGACGCGCTGGCCGATTGTAAAGCCTGCCAATCATCCCGAATCAATCAGAGCTCCCAATCAGAGACCGTCACAAAGCCACTCAGGAGAGAAGAGGAAGCTGAGATTAGGCATCAGATAACCCGCTGTCCGAAAGTGGTGGTGGTGGTGGTGGTGGTAGGGGTGGAGGTGGTGGGAGAAATGGGGGAGTTTCAGTTCAGATTTGTAGGGGTTAGAAAAGGGTTGTTTAAGGGTTGTTTTGAATGGTGTGATGGTGGTTTGTTGGTGGTTGTTGTTGGAAGTTGAATGGCTTTACGTAGTTGTGGTTGTTATGGTAGAGTTGTTTGTTGGAGAGAAGTTTGAATGGTGTGGTGGTGGTGGTGGTGGTGGTGGTGGTGGTGGTGGTGTTTGTTGCGGTGAATGAAAGTTTATGTTACTGTTGTTGTTGGTGGTGGTGGTGGTGGTGGCGGTGGTGGTGGTGATGGTGAGGGTCGTTGTTCTGGTTGTTAAAGAGGTGATGTTGATAGTGATGCTTGTGTTCATTATGGTGATTTGACGTGGTGTTGATAATTCATAAGTTAATAATTAATGAGTCGTTATCTTATTTTTTCTAAACAATGATGGTGATTTTAAAGGAAGAGAGAGAGAGAGAGAGAGAGAGAGAGAGAGAGAGAGAGAGAGAGAGAGAGAGAGAGAGCACAAGCGATCTAATCGAGACAACTTCAATTTTCACACCAATTAAACTTTATTTTCTTTTAATTACCAAGGAGGCAAAACCGCCCTGGCCAGTTGGTTAACCCGGGACTGAGGCGGCGCTATCCTGCCTTATCTGCGCCACCATCACCACCACCACTGCCGCCACCACCACCACCACCAGCACACCACTACCACCACCACCACCACCACCATTATTATTGTCATCATTATCACCATCTGTACTATACGATCACTGTCACCCACTCCCACAATCATTGCTACTGATCCTCTCACTATCTCTTGTTTCATTGTCATCATCATTATCATCAATATCGTCATTTTTATTGTCACTCAGAATTCGTTATATGTATGTCACTGTGATGTTGTCAATAATTTCTTATCATTAGTGTCGTGATTATTTTTATCACCATCTTTGTTGTCTTCACCATCATCATCATCATCATCATTATCATTATCATCATCATCACACCCACTTCCATATTAATTAATTACCGTCATCACACCAATCTATAATTCTCTCTCTCTCTCTCTCTCTCTCTCTCTCTCTCTCTCTCTCTCTCTCTCTCTCTCTCTCTCTCTCTCTCTCTCTCTCTCTCTCTCTCTCTCTCATAGAAAAAAAGAAACTACTGAAGAACATGATTAGAGAGAGAGAGAGAGAGAGAGAGAGAGAGAGAGAGAGAGAGAGAGAGAGAGAGAGAGAGAGAGAGAGAGAGAGAGAGAAAGGTATACATAAATAAACATCACCATCATTATTATTATTATTATTATTATTATCATCATCATCATCATCATCATCATCATCATCATCATCATCATCATCATCATTACCACCAACATCACCAACATATCAACACTCCCATAACCAAATCATTTCAAGAGCGAGAGAGAGAGAGAGAGAGAGAGAGAGAGAGAGAGAGAGAGAGAGAGAGAGAGAGAGTATTAAATAACACTCAATATATACCTACGCATTGTGCAGGTGTGATCCACTTGAAGGGTGTTGTAGTAATGTAGTAATCAAGAACCCCTGCCTTAGTATTCAAGGGGCTCTGCGAGGAGGGAGGGTGACCAGGAGGGAGGCGGCAGGAAGAGGGAGGGAGGGTGTTGGTACCGCGGACAGATGCCATTATTGATAGGAGCCAGGTGAGCAATTTTCATCATCACCTGTGTATGTGTGTGTGTGCATCTGTGTGTGTCTATGTATGTGTTTATGTTCTGCGTGTGTGTGTGTGTGTGTGTGTGTGTGTTTTTTGTGTATGTACGCGTGTGTAAGTCTGTGTATCCTGTGTGTGTGGTTACAGTATGTGTGTGTGTGTGTGTGTGTGTGTGTGTGTGTGTAGTATCTTTTTTTAATCCCCATCACTGCTTTCTAATACAAACGGTAGTGGCAATTACAACTTGGGTAATAACCTCATTTACATTATGCTGATGACTCGGGTAGATTAAGCTGCACTCATTTCCACGGATGTAATAATGCTAAT
>NC_087160.1:21511931-21514431 GCF_035594125.1 Scylla paramamosain
TCAGACAACTTTATTTTTCTTCTTCTTCTTCTTCTTCTTCTTCTTCTTCTTCTTCTTCTTCTTCTTCTTCTTCTTCTTCTTCTTCTTCTTCTTCTTCTTAATCTTCTTCTTCTTCAAGTTTTTCTTCTTTCTTTTGCCACCTTTCCTATCCTCCTCCTCCTCCTCCTCCTCCTCCTCCTCCTCCTCCTCTCCTGAAGGCTGTATGTTAACCCCTCCTAATCTTGATAACAAACAAATGCACACACACACACACACACACACACACACACACACACACACACACACACACACACACACACACACACACACACACACACTCAAACTGCTGTCAAATTAGTGAGTGCTTAATGGTAGTGATCAGGTGGTGAGTCGATGCCTTCCAGCAACCGTGGAAAGGAGGGAGGGAAGGAGGGAGGGAGGGAGGAAGGGAGAGGAAATAGAAGGAAAGAAAAGTTGTGAAGTTGGTCAAGGAAGGAAGGAAGTTGAAGTGGAGAGTATGTAACTGTCAGAGAGAGAGAGAGAGAGAGAGAGAGAGAGAGAGAGAGAGAGAGAGAGAGAGAGATTGCAGTACCAGATTGATCATTCACAAGAAGTCATTTAATTAAGCATTTCGTACATTATTTTTTTTCTATTTTTGCATTTTATTTCCTCCAACATCGTGTCAGTCACTCTTTCAGTCAGTCAGTCAGTCAGTTAGTCAGTCATCGTAACAGGCATTCAGTCACCCTTCCAGTCAGTCACCCCATAGCCATTCTGTCATTCACTCCCAATGAGCCATAAAGTTTCACACGAATATAAAAATGAAGTTGAAAATTATTGCGAAGATTCTGTGTTTGAGAGAGAGAGAGAGAGAGAGAGAGAGAGAGAGAGAGAGAGAGAGAGAGAGAGAGAGAGAGAGACCAAACCACACACACAACACCACACACACCCCACCACCCAAAACACACACACACACACACACACACACACACACACGAAATAACAGTTTTGACCAAGGAGGGAGGGAGAAGAAAAAACGAAGGAGATTTAATAAAGATACTCAAGTTAAGCGCAGGTTAGGTAACGAGGCGTACGATGAATGGAATAAGTGAGCCAGGTGTGTGATTAGACCCGAGGACCCTGCATGGCTAAACTGCAGGTAAGGGCAACACCTGGAGGGCGGCGGCCGGCGGGGACAAGGCGGAGATGAAGGAGGAGGAGCAGGAGAGGGAGGATAAAAAAGTTGCAGAGGAAAAGGAAGAGAGAGAAAAAATAGGTTTAGAAAATGAGGAGATGATGAAGAAGGAATAGAAGGAGGGGATAGAAGAAAGGTTACAAGGAAAAAGAGGAATAGGAGGATAATGAGATAAATGAAGGAGGAAGAGAGGAGCAGAGAAGAGAGGTTGCGAAAAAAAAAATAGGAGGAAGAGGAAAAATAAAGGAGGAGAAAATGAGAATAGAAGAAAAGTTTCGTAGAAGAAGAGGAGGAGGAAAGGGAGGATTAGAAGATAGGGACACAGGAGGAGACGAAGGGGGAAGAATAGGAGAAGGGAGGATAAAAGGGAGTTACTGAGGTGAAGCAAAATGAAAAAAAAAGTTAGAAGAGAAGGGATAGAAGAGAAGTGGTGAAGAAAAAAGGAGGAAGAGGAGGAAAAAAGGATTAGAAGGTGGGAAGAAAGAGAAAATGCAAAATGAAAGGAGAATAAGGGATGTAGAAAAGAAAGAGAAGTGAATATAGAAGTTAAAGAAAGAGGGAAGGAGGAGAAGGAGGATAAAAAGAGAGGTATACAGGATAAGAAAAAGAAAAGGAAGAGAAGGGATTAAAAAATTATAAAAGGAAGTGATGAAGTAGAGAGAGAGAGAGAGAGAGAGAGAGAGAGAGAGAGAGAGAGAGAGAGAGAGAGAGAGAGAGAGAGAGAGAGAGAGAACAACCAAGAAAATCAGAAAGAAAAAATGAAAACACGAGGAGAGGTAAACGAAGAAAAAAAAGTAGAGAGAGAGAGAGAGAGAGAGAGAGAGAGAGAGAGAGAGAGAGGAATAAGAAGAAAGAACACAGAAGGGAGAGAGAGAAAAAGAGACAGAGAATAGAAAGATGGGGGGGAGGAGGGAATGGGTGGGGGGAGGAAATAATGGAGGAGGAAGTGTAAGGATCACCACGTATAGGCCATTTGTTTTCCCCCCTTGTTCTTGCTTTTGTTTATGTCGCTGAGGTCTGCATTAAGTCATCCATTGCCCGGCGGCCTGTCCCTCCCTCACCCCTCTCCCCATCTCGCAGACCACCACCACCACCACTAACTCCCAGCCACCGCCGCACACACTTACCTGAATTTACCTGAGGAGCGCTAACCAATGCCTGTGTGTGTGTTTTTGCTAATTTGTGCGCGTTTTGGGGATGTTTTGTTGCTGTGTGTGTGTGTGTGTGTGTGTGTGTGTGTGGGAGGGAAGGAGGGAGGGAGATGATCGCTGCTGTTGTTCTTGTTTGTGTTATTGTTGATTGCATTTTGTTTTCTTCTGTGTATAC
>NC_087160.1:21521931-21529431 GCF_035594125.1 Scylla paramamosain
CTGCAAGAATACATCCTCAATTATTCCAACCATCGCGGCCGCCTTGCATTATAGATGAACAAGAGTGATAAGCCAAGCGAAGGAAGAGGAAGAGGAGGAGGAGGAGGAGGAGGAGGAGGAGGAGTGATGAGATTCCTCTTCTTAACCTCACTGGCTTTGTGATGAAACCCGTGCAGGTAAAGCCAGGTAAAGCCAGGTAGTCCTCTCACCTTCTGTTCCTTTCTCCTCTGTAAGTGTTTGCATGCTCCTTGTCCGCTCGCTTACAATATATTCTCTCTCTCTCTCTCTCTCTCTCTCTCTCTCTCTCTCTCTCTCTCTCTCTCTCTCTCTCTCTCTCTCTCTCTCGTCATCATCATCACGGGGGAAAGAAAAATCACATGGATCTAAGTTTATCAAGATGAGGTCGCGTCCTTGCAAACTGACCAGATAAATGACTCGTAAATACGTTACAGAGAGAGAGAGAGAGAGAGAGAGAGAGAGAGAGAGAGAGAGAGAGAGAGAGAGAGAGGTAGGATTGCCCGCGGACGTGTGGAGTCGTAATAGCGGCTGGTGGGACTTGAGACGACTCGTGGACTTAAGTTAACATCAGTGTGAGAAGATTGCAGCAGTTCACACAGTCATCACCCTCGAAAGTTTACATTTGGTGCTGTGTGATTACGTCTCCTCCAGCCCAGCCCAGCTTCCCTCCCTCTCCCTCTCTCCCTCTACTCCTCCTCCTCCTCTCCTCCTCCTCCTGACCCGCCACTCTTGTCTTGCACGTCACAGGGAGAGGAAAAAGTGTTGAATACCCGAGTGTGATTACATTGTGGTATATCAGATATTGGTTCAGGTGGTAATTTGGCCAGGGAGCCGCGATGGGAAGACGGGAGGCAGTGGGGAGAGGAGAGGAGGTAGTAGGAGAGATGTGGAGGGAGGAGGAAAGAAGAGGAGCACCAGGAGACAACTGAGCTTGATAAGGGAGAGGAGCTGGGAGAGGTAGTGAATGTTGCATGGTAGAGAGAGGAAGGAGAGAACTAGGAGTAGGAGGTAGTGGTGGTGGTGGTGGTGGTGGTGGTGGTGGGGAAGGAAGGAAGGAAAAAAAGCATGTTGGTTTAAGTAGAAGACCCACCCCAATCATGTCCCGCGTTCCTCCTCACCTGTCCCTTACCTGCGCCCCTCCAGCCCCAGCCTCCCTATCTCCTCACGCCATCACCTGTCTTTCCTCCCTACACGCTCACCCCTTTTATGCCTCATCATTCTCATAATTATCACCACGGCCCTCTCGCTCCCTCGCCCACCCTTCCCGATCCCACGACCCACCCACCCACCTACCTGACCACCCGCCCACCCGCCCAACCAGGAGTCTACTGCACGAGGTTAGGGTACAAAGGGAGCCTCTGTCCTGCAGTATAAAGGCCGTAAAAGGTCAGGTTGAGCTAGGTTAAGAAAAGGGACACTAAAGGGAGGGTTTCTCAAAGGGTGTGTTGCGGAAATGTATGTAAAAGTTGAGGGTGGTTTTACAAAGTGGTTTTTCTCTTGAATTGACAATGGGGAATAAGGTTCAAAGGGATTTTTTTTTTTTTTTTTTTTTATGGGAGACAAAGGAGGATGGGAGGGAGGGAGGGAGGGAGGAGGGGTTTGTTAAGGGGAGACAAAGAGAGGCTGTAACACGGGAGGGAAAGCGGTCATTGCAGTGTTGCTATGTATCCACTGGCGTTGTTTTGGGGGATGGTGTTGTTGTTGTTGGTGTTGGTGGTGGTGGTGGTGGTGGTGTTAATGTTATAAGGAGTTGTGGTGGTGGCTACTGTTATTTTTTCGCCTTCCTCCTCCTCCTCCTCCTCCTCCTCCTCCTCCTCCTCCTCCTCCTTCATCTGTTTCTCCTCTTCCTAGACGATTTTATAAAATTTTAAGAAGTCATAGATTGTTGTTAATGGTGGTGGTGGCTGTAGTGGTGGTAATGGTGGTAGTGGCTGTAGTGGTGGTAATGGTGGTAGATTTCGCCATTTTTACCTTCATTTTCCTCTTCTTCCTCCTTCTCTCGTCCTCCTCTTCCTCCCTCTCCTTCCAGACAGTTTTATGAAGGTTTAAGGAGTGTTTAAGCAGTCAGAGAATTAAGGAAATAGAATATTGGAACCAATCGCTCAATCAGGTGATAACACAGATAACAAAGGAAAGAAAACGTTGCAGTGTTAATGGAAGACTTATTTTTTTCTTTTGTGTCTTAGTTTATTATTCTTTTTTTCTTTCTGTGTACGTTTCTTCTTTTTTCTTCTTTTCTTCTTCTTAACTGTTTTTTTTTCTTCGTCGTCCTTATCTGTCTTCATCATCTACGTCTTAATCTTCTTTTTCTACATCTTCCTCTTCTGCTTTTTCTTCTATTTCTTTTTTTCTTTTCTTCCCCTCCTTCTCATTGTTCATTTCTTCTTCTTCATCTTATTATTATTATTATTATTATTATTATTATTATTATTATTATTATTATCATCATCATCATTATCATTATTTTTCTTCGTCTTCTTCTTCTTCTCGTTATTATTATTATTATTATTATCATTATTATTATTATTATTATTACTATTATTATTATTATTATTATTATTATTATTATTATTATTATTATTATCATTATTATTATTCTTGTTGTTGTTGTTGTCATCATCATTATTATCATTATTATTATTATCATCATCATTATTATTTCTATTATTATTATCATTGTTATCATCATGACCATTATTATTATTATCGTTATCATATATACAGAGAAGAAAGGTTTATTTCATTATATTGTTTTTTTTTTCTCCCTCAACTCTCATCCTGTTGCTGAATTTAGAATAGAAAACTGGTTTAGTTTCTAATCGTACATGTTTTTTCCCACTTGAGATATCAGGAAGCAGATTAGATTACAAGACCTCACTTTCTTACTATTCTCGTACTTCGCTGAAAAAAAAAATGATATCACTATTCATATTTAACCGTTAACTGTACACTGAAGTAAAATCATTTGTTCATTTTACACCATCCCCCTCTCTCTCTCTCTCTCTCTCTCTCTCTCTCTCTCTCTCTCTCTCTCTCTCTCTCTCTCTCTCTCTCTCTCTCTCTCTGCGTGTGGTAAGCCATTTAGCGAGGAAAGAGAAGAAAATGAAAGAAAATGAGAAAAGAAAGAAGGAATAAGTAGCTTTCAGTATTGATAAATGAAATGTTCTCTCTCTCTCTCTCTCTCTCTCTCTCTCTCTCTCTCTCTCTCTCTCTCTCTCTCTCTCTCTCTCTCTCTCTCTCTCTCTCTCTCACACACACCTGGTGACCCAATGCACGTGAGGGTCTAATGTGTATTGCTGTCCTGACTGACTGAAGGGCAACGGGACACACACACACACACACACACACACACACACACACACACACACACACACACACACAAGGCTCCTCTTTTTGTGACGGAGCATAATCAAAACAGATCACAGGAAATGTTCCCCAATGCTCCTCCTACTTGAATGTACCCTCCTCCTCCCCTCTCCTCCTCCTCCTCCTCCTCCTCCTCCTCCTCCTCCTCCTCCTCCTCCTCCTCCTCCTCCTCCTCCTCCTCCTCCTCTTCCTCCACTTAACACTCCACCTCAGGCCATTCTAAGATACTAAGACTCATTGTTATTGGTGGTGTTGTTCTTCTTGTTTCTCTTCCTCTTTCTCTTCTCCACTTGTTAATTATTTTTTTTATTGTTTTCCTTCTTTTCTTCCTTCTTCTCTTTCTTTCCTGTTTTTTTTTCTCTCTTTCTCTCTCTCCCCTGTTTTTTTTTCCTTTGTGTTTCTTTGTGTTGCTTTTCTTCCTTTTTCTCCTCCTCCTCCTCCCCCTCCTCCTCCTCCTCCTCATCCTCCTCCTCCTCATGTCGATTCATCCTTTTTGTTCTTTTGTGTTTGTGTTCCTCCTTTTTTTTTTCTTCCATTTCCTTAACGCAAATTTTTCTTCCACCTCTTCCTTCTTATATTGTTGTTTGTTCTTCATTTGTGTTACTTTCTGTTTGTGTTCTTCCTCCTATTCTTCCACTTCGTCATTGTCATTTTTTTTTCTTCTCCTCCTCCTCCTCCTCCTCCTCCTCCTCCTCCTCCAGTAATATCATTGGTATTCAGCAGGAGCGTCATCTCCCCCTCCCCTCCCCTCTCTCCCTCTCCTCCCCTCCCCCTCCCCTTTCCCCTCCCGCCCCTTCAGTAATCAGTCAGACAATAACAAACAATCCAAATTATAGTTTTCCTGCCGCTCCCCTTCTCTTCCCCTTCCCCTCCTTCTCCTTTCTCTTCCCCCTTCCTTCTTCCCCTTCTACTCCCATCATCCCCTTCCCAACTCTTCCCCCTTTTCGTTTCTTTCTTTCTTCTCCTTCTCATCCATTCTCTTCCCTTCCTTTCTCTTCCCCTTTCTCTTCTTTCCTCTCCTTCACATTCATTCTCTTCCCTTTCTTTCTCTTCTCCTTCCCTTCATTCCCTTCATAACTCTTATCCCTTCTCTTCTTTTTTTCTTTTCTCTCCTTCCTATCCATTTTCTTCCCTTCCTTTCTCTTCCCCTTCCCTTCACCCCCTTCCCTACTCTTCCCCCTTTTCTTCTATCTTTGTCCCTCTCCTTCCCATCCATTTTATCCCCTTCTTTTTCTCCGTCCCTTCATTCCCTTCCTTTCTCTTCCTTCTTTCTTTCTTCTCTCCCTCCCTTTTCGTGTTCTTTCCTCTCCCATTTTCTTTTTTCTTCTCCCTTGTCTTTCTTCCCATTCCTTCCCTTTATATATCTTTTCTACCCTTCCCTTCCTGTCCCCTGCTCTCTCCTATCCATCCCTTCCCTTCTCTCTATCCTTCTCTTCTGCTCGCTTTCCCTTCTCTTCCCTTCCTTCCCTCTCAAAATCATTCTCACTTCACTTCTTCTTCTCTTTATTCCCTCTTTCTTTTCCTTCCCTACTTTCATCCTCTCCTCTCCCTCACTGTAAGATTCATCAAAGAGAGAGTCACCGGTGGATAGAGAGAGAGAGAGAGAGAGAGAGAGAGAGAGAGAGAGAGAGAGAGAGAGAGAGAGAGAGAGAGAGAGAGAGAATTGTTCAAGCATTCAGCAGCTTCGGACCCCAATGATGGATGACCGATCAGGTATTGGCCAAAATGATGGTGCTGCTTGCTGGTATCTCTCTCTCTCTCTCTCTCTCTCTCTCTCTCTCTCTCTCTCTCTCTCTCTCTCTCTCTCTCTCTCTCTCTCTCTCTCTCTCTCTCTCAACCTGTGGTCAGACCTTACCTGAAGCAAAATTGGGTTACGAGAGATTAGGTTAAGTTAGAGAGAGAGAGAGAGAGAGAGAGAGAGAGAGAGAGAGAGAGAGAGAGAGAGAGAGAGAGAGAGAGAGAGAGAGAGAGAGAGAGAGAGAGCGGCAATTTGGTGGTGCAGGAGGGAACACCACCAGTATGTACTTCTTTAGCTGCAGGAATGTTTATCTAGATCATTTTTTTCTCCCTCATATGCTGACCGTTCCCTCTCTCCCTTCCTACACACACACACACAGATACACACACACACACACACATACACAGACGTACACACACATAGACGCACGCACACGCACATATACATACATGGTAGTGGTGGTGGTGGTTCACTGTATTTTTTTCTTGCCTGTGTGTGTGTGTGTGTGTGTGTGTGTGTGTGTGTGTGTGTGTGTGTGTTCGTTTTCTTTGACCTGTTGTTGGTTTACTTGTTTTGCATTTTCATGTGTTTATTCTTTATAAATATATTCATATGTTTGTTTGTTTTTTTGTTTTTTATTCTTTATTTCTGTTTTATTGTGATTTTGTTTATTTTGTTGGTTTGTGTGATTTTTTGCTTGTTATTGTGGTGTGTTTTACCCTCTCTCTCTCTCTCTCTCTCTCTCTCTCTCTCTCTCTCTCTCTCTCTCTCTCTCTCTCTCTCTCTCTCTCTCTCTCTCTCTCTCTCTCTCTCTCTCTCCGTGCGTGCAGTCTCACTCCACCACTAATTACTACCTTTCCTCCGCAGGTAAGTGACGCGAGTGGTAGCTGCTTTCTCACGGTGAGTGCGCGCGCTTACACACACACACACACACACACACACACACACACACACACACACACACACACACACACACACACACACACACACACACACACACACACACACACACTGTCTAACTATTTGTAACACTTTTATATTTCAAATTTCAGGAAAGGAATGATTTTGCACGATTTTTTTTTCATTCTATATCTTGTCTAATCTTCAAACACACACACACACACACACACACACACACACACACACACACACACACACACACACACACACACACACACACACACAGACATTGTAGAATCTAAGGTATTTTTATCATCATCCTTGTCTCGTGTATTCTTCTTCTACTTATGTCATTAAGAATAATATTTGGCCCAGCGTTGTCTGCATAGTTCATTGTGCTCGTCTTAGGGGGAGGAGGGAAAAAAAAAAGCAGTAAAGGTAAGTTTATGTATGGGAATATGAATGAAGAAAACGGTGGTGATATTGTTAAATGGTGATGACATGTGGTGTTGAATTATAAGCAGATGGTATTGGGAGTTGTTTTAATTGTGTTGTTGTTCTTTTTTTTTTTTTGAGGAAAGTAGAAAGTTGGTTTAGAAGGAATGTTTGTTTTGTCATTACTGAAATCATTATGGTTTTGTTGATACCACGAGAAGCAAGAGAGAGAGAGAGAGAGAGAGAGAGAGAGAGAGAGAGAGAGAGAGAGAGAGAGAGAGAGAGAGAGAGAAAGCGTTCATAGTGGGCGGGCGGGCAACATGTAAAAAAGAGAGAGAGAGAGAGAGAGAGAGAGAGAGAGAGAGAGAGAGAGAGAGAGAGAGAGAGAGAGAGACGAATAACAGGAAGTGGAAAATCATGGAAACTGCATTGCAAAAACTAAAACAATAACTAACACAAGAAAAACAAGAACAAAAAGAAGAAGAACAAGAAGAACAAGAAAAACGAGAACAAGAACAACAAAGGTAGAATAAGAACAAAAAGAGGGAGAACAAAAACACGACAAAGAAGCAATACAACAAGAACAAAAACAGGAAAAAGAAAAACAAGAGAAGAAGATATCTGGAAGTGTGTGTGTGTGTGTGTGTGTGTGTGTGTGTGTGTGTGTGTGTGTGTGTGTGTCCCCTCCGTGTCCCACGCCCCTCACACCCTCTCATTGGCGCCCCTTATCGTAATGAGCGGCTCACCTGTGCTAAGGTAAGGCGCCTCACGCACTTGTTACACCTTCCCCACTACCGCCTGCACGCCCTTCTCCCTCCACCACCTCCACTTCTATCTAAAACACGCCTTAACACCTCCACATGCTCTCTGTTCCACCTCTCCTCCATCCACTTCTTCATTAACCATACCTGAGAACCTCCACATGCTTTCTCTTCCACCTGTACTACACCAATTTCTTCCTTCAACATATCTGAAGATCTCCACATTCTCTCTCTCTTCTATCTGTATTGCATCCACTTCTTAAAACAAACCTAAGAAGGCAT